>NC_056748.1:723689333-723844333 GCF_019279795.1 Protopterus annectens
CCTGCACAGCGGCTTCGGACCCATCCAAGGTAGAGACATCCACTGGTTCCATAGTCGAAGAAGCATCTTGTGGCATACAGGAATCCAAATGGGTCTCAGCAGAGGCCTGCAAATCCAGTGAAGCAGGCATCAGGGGCTGCAAAGGCGTCTCACTGAGTACCGGTGGACTGGCGACTAGCTTAATGGAAGTGTCATCGCCAGTTTTGGACCTATGTGGTCTGTCTCTGTCTTTATCCTTACATTTTTTTGGAAGATCGGTAGTCAGATGGCTTACCGAAGCCATTTCAGAATACGGAGATTGACAGCAAAAGAATTTATGGACAAAGAGAGCTCAATGATGAATGGTTCGGGTGTTAAATAAGGCACAAAACTGACAGCAAAGGACGTTGTGGTCTGGGCCTAAACAGGTGGCGCAGTAAGAATGAAAATCTCTGTGAGGTATTTGCTTTCCACAGGAAAGACAATTGCTAACTTTTTCTGACATCGGTTAGAGCAAGAAAAAAGGATTCCCAAAGGGGTACTTAGCTTTAGAAGACTTCAGGATTATTCAACTCGAAAATGAAAAATTCAGGTAGAGGACGACCGGCACTTGCGAACTGCTTCTGTTTAGGGCTCCTCTTCGGCAAGAAAGACTGATGTAATGGGGTCGACTGCCTGTTTTTATACCCCTGACAACCTGACGTCAAGGAAGAAGTGACAGCAACCGACGCAGAAATACTAAGTCTCTGGTATTCGGGCCGACTGAGGGCTACATGCAGGCAGATAACCCAAGTGTGTTGACTGCAACAGTGAAACACAAAGAACATCATTGAAAACCCAAAACACTGAAAACTCATAACATCGAATACCCAGAACACTGAAACTTTGCATCATAACATCAAAAACTACAAAGCACATGTAAATAATATCCCTTCCACCTATAACAACGCAAAAGTAACAAACACACTTTTTAGTATGTTTCTGCACCTCCCCTGTAAATGAAATATACCAACTCTGAGAACGCACTACAGTGGAAAAAAGTTAATTTCCTAACCCCACTGTATCACAATCACCATACAGAATGTACACATAATGTCTAAATCACTTACCTCTATGGCCTAAAAACACATACAGATTGGCAAAACAAATACTATATAAATAATATAAATTCCTACACTATATAAATAATAACTATATAAATAAAAACTACAATGTCTTATAGTGATACTACAAGATTAACATATTAAACTATAACATTTACATGTTTGATGATACACTACTCGATGCTATACATTTTCAGTGATATGAAATTTGATGTTATGAGTTTTTGATGTTATGGTCTCAGTGTTTTGAGTTTCGATGTTATGAGAATTAGATGTTTTGAAGGGTAACCAAACACATATACACACGCACGCGCGCACACACACACACACACACACACACACACACACACACACACACACACACACATACTCGCATACACACACACCTCTGCACTTTCAATGTCATTATGTGGTCCAGATACACAGCAAGTTACCCATTCATTAACTCCTAAGCAGTCTGTAAGTTGTACACAAAAAAGTAAATGCAGTTTTTATGAAGAGTTTATATCACATTCTTGACAGTTTTAAAAACAGTTTTCTTTACACAAGAGGGGGAGTAGTAGTCACGTATGCCTTAAGTCTTAAAAAAAGAAAAAAAGACAGAACTGCACTGTCTTTAAGTCTGCCTGAAAGGTAAAACATAAGAAATCAATGATACAGAGCAATTTGAATATGTTTCCCAGAACACAGGGCAGCTAGCCAATTCTGTGCAACTGCAGTGAGGATAAAACTGTTCCCACAGTAATGATGCATACTGTTTCCTGAACTACATATTTGTTCAGCTTTCCGAAACCCAACACTGGTCAGCATCCACCAGATTTCCTTCAGCGCTTCCAGAAAGTCATTACTTTTGCCAAACAAATTGTGAGCCTTAGAATACAGGCCTGGATAAACTTGCTTGCACTTCAGAAAAAAGGGTAAGAACAGCAGCACAATGTAACTGACCAATGCATTGATCAGACTAATAGATTACTTGTCACTGTTAAATGGCTCAAACAGCTTACAGGTTTAGTCAGCATTTATAAATTCAGAGAACATTTCCAGTTATGTTCCCAAGTTTTTTATTCCCCATGGGCAATGTTATTTAAAAAAAATTCTAATACAGCCAAACTATGCCATGCCATTTTCCAGTCCAGTAAAATAATAAGCCACACAAAGTGCAGCTATTCAAAGCACTGTGCATGGTTATGAACATACGCAAACATGTCCTTGCACAGTACATGGTGACATGTTAGCTTTACTTTTTCAGGGTTATGACAACTGAAGAGAAAGAAAATCTGCCGAATGTCAAGGGATAGTGTCAGCAATCTGAAGGCCCCCAACAAACTTCTGATTAAATGTGTCCCAACAAGGCTGCTGCCAGGTCAGACAAATATATGTTGAGTCATTACTTTTTCATATCCTTTTAAATATTCATGACAGTCTACACAGGCAGTCTTCTAAATCATAAAAGGCAGACAGGCAGACAGACTGACTTTTTTTTGTACTGTTATATGTTCCACTTCAAGGTGGCCAGCATCAAAGAGAACCATTCAAACCACAGCACTATTTGCATGTACAGGGAAGAATATACCTCACGCACAGGCACACATTACAGCACTGCTACGGATACCAGTGCAGACCAACACAGACAGCACTCATCACCCATTATACTATTTTGCAAAACACAGCAGATTAGAATTCTAAAATGTGGGGGTATTCTTTGCCTTGCCCGGGGAAATGCAATTGCAACACAAAGAACATAGTGTATGTGAGTCTATGCGTTACCTGTGAGGCATTCTACATAGGTATGACCACCCGTGATAGGATGATGGAACATCTAAGAGCCATCAAAAACAAGGACTCCCACAATGCACTTTACACTCACAGCACTAACTGTAAGGAATTTAAGAAGTTTGTATTCTTTGTGATAGATAGAGTAATGTTAGACCAAGAGGGTGATGTAGGAAACAGGGTAGCATTATTAGAAACTATGTGGCAGTTTAGATTAAATGCCACTAGATACCCTGGAATTAACGACTACATTTCCATTAAACCGGTTTTGAAACATAAGGCTAGTATCATATAATATACAATAACAATATGATTGTAAAAATGTGTAAAAAATAAAAAATAAAAAAGAAAAACACATTAGATAATGAATTTTTAAGAAACATTTATTGAGTTTAACATTACTGGGAAACAGAATGTTATTAGGTATTGTATATATATGTGTTATTTTTTATGATAACAACAAAAAATGACAACAAAAAACTTTTTTGTGAATGATTTATTGTAAGTACCTTAAAAAGGTTTTTTAGAGATTTATTGTTTTAAATTGATTAATTAGTTAATTGAGCAATTTGATGATGTCATTAATGTAATTGAGTATAAATTGATTATGGTTTTTGTAATGCACTGACTCTGATGAAGCCATTTCATGGTGAAAGCGCTTAGTCGGTGAAATAAAAGAGGTTTCCTCCAAGGCTTGGTGTGTGGCCATTGTTTCTGAAGTTGTGATCGTATTGTGGTTCGAATTCTAAAATGTGCTTTTTCACAACAGTTTAGTGTGACTAATGTTCTGTATTTGTTTTCATCCTCATTTGCTTCAAACTTGGTGCTCATCCTATAATTTCAAATGGCAGTTTATCAACACTTCTAACAGACCTAGCATTAAAAACATACGCTTTACCCCATAACAGTTACCTATGGAGAAGGGATACATTCCTGTGACACATTTAGGCACCTTCTTTCAGTTTCACCACTGCAGAAATATACATAATGATGGTCAAGTGTAGCAGTGTTGAATCCAACACACCACATTGATTACAATACCTCCATTTTCTAAATGATGCCCAACATATTCCTGTCCTTTAGCTATCAGATGGCAAACATGACAGGATTATAATTCATCCATCTCCAATTATATTGTTCAGCTCCCCAGAATAAAATAAATTACTCAGTGAAATTCAATATCTTTAGCTTTCGCAGCCAAGTCAGCTAAGCATATTCTTGTATGCTACATCACTGAAGTGGCAACATACAGGGCACACTGTCATATCTCTTCAGTCCTCCAAGGCAATTATAGCACACTGGGAATAAAGATTTAAATATGTTAATATCTTACTACAAAGGAGTTTCATATCCTATAGTACATACTGCTTCTAGAAGGCAATGCAAATAAACACTAGGAGCTCATTCCGAGGACTTGTGCAGTATAATAAGCACTCTGATATCCAGATGTTACATGATGTCAGAGTGGAAAATATATTTGCAGAACTCAATAAATGTATGTATTTTCTAGAATGTATTTGTCTGGAAGTACAAAAATGTAATTCTGAGAGTAAAAAATGCTCAAAATACAACCACTAGGAATTTTCTCACTGCAAGGCAACTTAGAAAGGAGCTTGGGCTCAAACATTTGATTACTTATTTTGAATGGAACAGTTGAAAAGCCTGAAAAGGTAGAGTGTGCTACACACTAAGGTAGAAGAAGCCTACTTACCTACTTAATGTTTTTTTTTTTTACACTTTCTTGAAGAGTTGAAAAACAAAAGAATATCAATTAGAATGAAGTTAATTTGATTCCAGAAACAGGTTGCCATTTACTTACCATTTGTTTGTTGCAAGGGTACAGAATGCTACAGAAAAGCACAGCTGTGTTAGGAACTTACCGTACGTGTAGATGTTTGAGGATGCACAGTTGCAGGCATCACTTTTAGGCTATCCTGTGTGCGAGTAATCCAACTGGATAGCCTAATTCCTTGTGGTTTACCTTCTCGAAGGGCTTTGGCAAAGGCCCTCCCAACAAGATGAAAGTATGTTAGTGGTGTAAGAGATGCATTGACTGATGTCATCTTCTCATCTTTCTCGCTGTAACAACAGCCAGGTAGAAGACCCCTACATTCAATCCCCAGTGGACCAAGCAAAATGGTCCTGTGTGCCACAGGCCCAGCCCAGAGGTCCACAATCTCCCTCTCCAAGGATTAACAACAGATAAAACAGGAAGGAAGCCTGCCAGAAAAGTGAGAGGAGAGGTGCAAAAAGAGACTACAGACCACCTAATTTGAACATGGGTTGCAATTACTGTCATGCCTACCTCTACAACTACCTGCTAGGCTCCATGTTCAGCCTCCACAGGAGGTAAAAATAAGTAGTCTTCTTGCTTTTACATCCCATGATACTGTGGTGCTGTCTGTTCTTATCTGGAGTACCCCCTCCCTTTGAGGAAAGGTTGAAAGCCTTCAGAGCTATGATTATTACCATCACCCACACAAGCCCCCCCCCCCCAAGCTAGGTCTGACAAATCTGTGGAGAGGGCTACTGTGAGTTGGAGTGCCGATGAAGAGCATCCATTAGTTCTGACTGCATTGTTACATCTACCATGAGATCTCCTTTCTAATGCTTGGAAGGAGTGGAATATTGATCTCTGGCAAATGAATATGCTGACATCATCTATTCTTCAAGTAAGAGTAAAGCTTCATCATGAGCAGATGAAATTATTTTTGCTGTAAAATGTTTTGTAGGTAAAGTGAAAGGCAGACTACTCTGTTGCCTGGAAGGAAGGTGAGGTGTCCAACCTGGGCTCCAAAAATCAGACTGAGGGTGTTGGGGCCAATTTTTCTATACTGATGGTGAGACCCACATCCCTAAAGCAATTAGGTTGAAAGCTTTGTTGCCTCTAGAATGTCTTATAGAGACTTCCCCGTGATGAGGCACTTGTCTAGGTAGGACTAAACCTGGATGTCCTTTATCCTGCAATAGGCATACACTTCTGCTAGGCATTTTGTAAAGTCTATGAGTGCAGTAGAAAAGCCAAAGGGAAGGGATGTAAATCAGAAATATCTTCCCCTGCTATATATCTGGTGAAGATTTGGTGGCCACTGGTATTGGGACTATGAAAGAAGGCACCTTGTAAGTCCAACATGACCACAAGGGCTTGAAATGAGATGACTGGTAATAGACTTTACATAGTATATATTTGAATTTTTGGTACTTTGGGAAACATGTTTAGATGAGATAGACTTGGGATGGGAGCCCTGTACCTTTCTTTCTTGGAAAAAGTAAAAGTCTTGAGTACAACTCAAACTGCTGGGACCTTCTCTATGGACCCAGACTGCTACACTTCTTTTAGAACTGCAGGAATGAGGCCCACTACTGCTGGGATGCCTCTGCATTTTGAAATATTTTAGATCTGTAATTTGCAGCCTTTTCTTAGAATGTTAACACCCACAGGTCTCAGGACATGCATTCCATGCTTCTTACAAAAAAGGCTGCATGCCATCCAACCTTCTTGAAGGGGTGAAGGACCACTAGGACCACTGGGGGAAGTGGGGAGCTTGGGGGGAAGGGTAGCTTCTCTAAGTCATGGCTGATCCATCTCACAGTTTTGGCCATGAAGACCCCTGAGATTCTCTTTAGGTCAGCCTGCCATTTTGTTTTGTACTTGTCTTTTTTTTCCTTTTCCAGGCCTGCCATTGTCCTGTTTAGGATGTAAGGACTATGTTTTGGCTGGACATCTCCTGCTGAGCTCAAGAGTTTGGTCCTGAAAAAGGTGCTTAACAGACTACATAGTTTTGCCCTTTTTTTCCACCTTCATAAAAATTCCTTGAGCGAGAAGTCCAAGGAGGACAGCCTTATCCAGAAGTGCATTTGGTCTAGGTGGGACACTGCCCTCAACCAGACATGTCTCGGATCAACAAACCCTATAACCACTGCCATTCAGGATGCATCCACTACATCACAATGACTTTTCTTTAAGAGCTTAGCAACATCAGAACAGGTCACAAAGTTTGAGCATCTTCTGCTTTAGATCCTTATGCTGTATCTACTCATCTTCGGCCCTCATCTTCTTCAGCAGGGGTTGTTGGCAGGAAATCATGAAGGATTGGCAGCTGAAGGCTCTGAATAAGAGGATATCAAGAGTACACATTCTCTTCCCAAACACGGCAAGTGTTCTACTCTTGGTGTCATTGAGAATATGACTCCTGAGTTGAATCAAGGTTGCTCCCTTCCGGGAATCTGAGGACCCTAGAGGTGGATAAGCCATATGATTTTTATAAAGAAACTTGTGGGAATCCTTGGCACTATAAAGAGTCAAGTTTCCTTGGAACAGGAGGAAGGGAGCCTGGCTCCATGGATGAATTTGTAAAAACATCATCCAGGACATTTAGCAAAGGAAGAACTGAGGGTGCTCTAAGGTCAGGCAGGCCAGTGTAAGTTCTATAACTATGCTGAGCCTCTGAATATTCCTTAGTTTCTCACTGAAAAATGTACTACATTCTATGAATGGTGTTCCCAAAGATGTCCCCTGGGGGAGAAACAGAGGAGAGGGTGTCTCTGGGTCTGATTCATAAGCTTTAACACAAGGGATATGACTGACATAAGCCAATTTATCTACCTCTGAGTCATACGAGTCAGAATACTCAGGTGAAGACACCATCCTTCTCTTTTTAGAAGAGGCCCAGACACCTCTGGTAGTTCTAAATCTGGACTTTTGTCTTTCAAAAAGGATATAAAAACTTCAGCCTGTTCAACCAGTGAATCAGTGATCACTTGGGAAGCAAAGGAGGCTGAGAAACTACTCAACCTAGGCAAAGGCAAACTGGCAGGCATCAGTTTGGTCTTCAATTGTTTTCTGCTTTGTGGTTTCAAGAACAGATCATTCACAGGCCTCAAGACATGCATGGAAGACCAAAAACTCAGTCCAGTCTCCATGAAAACTTATACCCTGGGATTCCAGCTTAGCCCTTTAGTAATGAGGATATAAACCTCCAAAACTGAAGGACCTTTTGTTTCAGGAGGCTCAGCAGAGACGCAAGTCTGGGAGGACTTGCAAGATGTACATGGCAAGGTGGCCTGCACAGCACTTGCTCCAGAGGCTTTGGATGAGGCTAACTCCAAGATGGGGGTTGCAAAAATGCTTATTTGCACCTGGAGTTAATGGACCAAGGGAAGCTGGAGTCA
Source organism: Protopterus annectens (assembly GCF_019279795.1). Taxonomy (NCBI): domain Eukaryota; kingdom Metazoa; phylum Chordata; order Ceratodontiformes; family Protopteridae; genus Protopterus; species Protopterus annectens. Next base: position 723,697,361 of record NC_056748.1, read on the forward strand.
CCCAATGGGAACATCCTTAGTCTCCTGAAGCTTGCTATCATGCCTATTAACAGACTGCTTCTTTTTTCCTTGGAATATTCCCAAGGCTTTAGTTGGTGCCAAGGCAGTATGGAAGCAGGCCCACAATCCTTTTTTGGCTGTGACTCAGACACTGATGCCATCTTTCGATTGTTGTTGAGAACACACGGGCACAACACTGCTAAGGTAAAATAAGCCCCAGTTGTGGAAATCTTTGTATTTTGTGTGAGAAGCAGACCTTCCAAAATTATTCACCTTTACAAAAGCATCTGAATTGAAACTAGAATCAATATCAGACATTAGCTATATCAATAACAACAAAAAGATAACTGAAAGCCCAGGTGGGTACTATTCTGGCAACAGGAACCATGCTGATCGATGGACTGACAGCAATGGGGAACATATGGCTATGCAATATTAGACAAAAAGAGAAATCTGAAGATGCCATCTGTCAATGAACCTCTTACATTACCAATGTTTTTCTGCATCCTGGTGAAAGAGCCTTACTGAAGCCCTGGAAATAGGTAAAGCTCTTGAGGTCAGGCTGGCCAGTCAGGCTACCTGTATGCAGGATATCCCAAAATTGAGGACTGCAACAGTGAATACTATGATGACTACCTATAAATACTTATGTTAGTGAGAAAAAGACTCCAACCAAGGACTGTAAAAATGTTGAGTTGTAGGAGTCAGTAATAAGGGACAGATTATTTTGAACTATGAATGAACAAAGAAAAGGCCAGCTATTAAAGCAAAAAGTCCTGAACTTACCAGAGTAAGTGAAATTACTAGTACACATGCAGCTCTTAATAAAGAGTGTAACAAATGTAATTAAGCCGACCATTTTTTAAATATAGAAGTCTAGAAAGAAAGGACAAAAATTTGCTTTCAAATGAATGAAACAAAAATGAAAAAAAAGCTAATGGTAATGTAAACACTAATGTGTCTAATACTCAACCCCCCCCCAACACACACACACGTACAAGGCAAAAGCTCAAATATTTGTGAAAGCAGTTGATCTGTGTATTCGGACTGTATGCATAAATTCTTTAGTGAACTCAGGAACGTAGTAGCTGTGCCAAAGCAAAAGTCACTGGACTGAAAAGCTATGCGCAAATGACACATTTATTACATTTATGCTGGACACTGAGGTTCAGTGTAACATCATTATGGAAAGTTCTTTCCGAAAACTCACTGTCCAAGTCCAAACTCTCTTTATTAATTCTGCATTAAGTAGAAACAACAGGTCAAATTAAGCTGTGCTGTGTGTATTATCTGAGTAAACTTTATTATTTTAAGCTGTCACTTAAGCAACTGAGCATAGTGGGAAGTTCTGCATGTGAGTTAATAAGAATGAATCAGTAAATTCACGGTGTGCATATGCAGAAGTGCATTAGAGGGTGGAGTGCAGAGACAAAGACTTGTATTGCGACAGAGTCAATAATTCATAATTTCACAGCAGCAGTGATTTAAATATTCATGTAGTAAAGATTCTAAAGCCTAAGGAACAGAATACAGACTGTAATGAAGTGGTATTGCAGAGCACAGTCATAAACATATCAGAGAACACTGGAAAACACAACGCTGACTTAAATTACTTCTGTATGTACGTTTCTTCATCATAATGAAATGACTAAGAGATAACAATTAGTAAAAAAATGATACTGACAGGATGGCAGTCAATAAACAAGCTCCATTAGCAATTCAAATTTACTGCACCTACTGTGTTAAAATTCATGAATCAGACAGACTGATGTTCAAACCAGAGTGATTGCGCCAGAGCAGTGCTGTAATTTCTTGTTAAAGTATATCTAACTCATACCTGGGAAATGCTAAGTGTACAGAAAGGGGATGTAACACAATGACTTGGCTATCTAAAGAGATTGCACTGATGGTAAAACTGACAAATCTCTAACACATGCAAAAAGCAGCTCAAAAGTTCCAGATATCTTGCAAAATAAGTTGCAGATATCTCACAAAATTCCATACAGATCATGGGGTGAAGTTGCTTGAGATTTACTTCTTTTCGAGGACAGTCAGCACTGCATATACGTTACCTGCTACTGTAAACACCCTGAAGTCCTAAATCTACAAGGCACCTCTTCACCAACTGTTACAACAACGGTGAAGTCAGTTTTATCTCAAGACGATATTCCTGACACATTTATTGCAGACTGAGGGCCACACTTTGGAAGTCAAGAGTTCTGAATTTTTTCACAACACTGGAAGTTCCAAAAATCAAATCTTCACCAAGATGCCCTCAGTGGTCATGAGTTGAGACAGTTATTAAACAATGAAGAACATGAATGAGAAAGAGTCTGCTTTAACCCAACGAACGTCCACCTTCATTGATGCTGACAGGAAAGAGAATGGGATCAAAGTTGCCCGCCATCTTCCACTCAATTTCAGGCAGACGAAATACCAAATGTCAGATCTGCACTGAAAGATGTTCAGCAGAAACAAATATTGTTGTGGCAGGTCAGCTAAAACCTGACTTGCATCATTTTATGCAGAACTATATATGATTTTTAGTTGTGATGCAATGACAAATTTGTCTACATATACTTCTGATAGCAATCACTTGTGAAGTGACAATAGATGATATAACACGCATATCCTCTCCAGTGGCATCCAGGTAAAATGAAAAATTTCAGACTATGCCTATACACTTTTGAGTTTATGTGGTATGTACTTGCCTGTTTAGGAAAAAGTAAAATATGCAAATTTGTTGTGAAATTAATCTAAAGACATTGCAGTAAGAATGCTGCTTAGAAAGTCAAAATGTAGGTTAAAAATTACAGAATTAGTGTAAACCCTTTGTAACCAGTATTCTCTGATAGGGTACACCTTCTTCATCTGAAAAACCTGTGATTTTAATTCCTTCATGAACATCCAATCATCTACACACATACTGATTCACTGATCTTTGAAAGCCACTAGGCCATTTCGCACTGCCATCATTTTTTTCCAGTTTATGTACTTGTGTCTGAACTGATTTTCCCATCTGCCCTGAGACTGAATGTGTTGGAAATGAGCCCCTCCCCCCAGGCTGTCTGATAAGCATCTGTGGTTAAGGTTTAGATCTGAGGAATGAACTTGAAGGGGAAGTCCAGTTTCTGGGAACATGCCCGAGTCCACCATGCAAATTCCTCCTTGAGGCAAGGGATCAGCTGAATTTCTGTCTCCAGGGACTGAGAGTACTAGCACCACAAAGACTCTTAAGGTACTATTGGAGCTTACTCATGTATAGCCTGGCCAGGGGTAGCATAAGGATACAAGACGCCATGTAGCCTAATGCTCTGAGAAATTCCCTGGCTGAGAGGCATTGTCTCTGCATAATGTTTTGGAAGTACTGAGTCAGGAAAGAGACCTTTTCTGGAGGGAGGAAGGCTTTTTGAAGAGAGGTATGCAGAACAGCTCCCAGGAAAACTATCCTGGTGGATGGGTCTATGTTGGATTTGCAAAGATTTATGGTGAATCCCAAGGAGGCGAGGAGCTCCTGTGTGAAGGCCAGATCCTTGAGTAGCTTTGAATGGCTCAAGGCTTGAATGAGGTAGTCATCTAGATAGGGGTAAATTTGGATCCCTATTTTTCTACAGAAGACAATCACAGGAGCTAAACACTTTGTGAAGACCATGGGAGCAATAGATAAGCCAAAGGGCATTGTAGAGAATTGAAAGTGACTGGTAACTGCTCTGACATGAAGAAAACTTCTGCATTACTCCTCTATAGGAATGTGCAGGTAATCATCTTTTAAGTTTAAGGTGACCATTAAGGCCTGAGGGGCTATCATGGGAAGAAGTTTTTGAAGAGTCAGCATTCTGAATTTTGCACCAGCAGGGACTGATTGAGGGTGGATAGATCTAAAATGGAGCACCAAAAGACTTCTTTTCTAGGCACCAGGAAAAGGCTGGAATTGAATGCCTTCCCTAATTGGTTTTCTGGCACTGGTTCCACTGAGCCCTGTGAACATACATTGTGAATCTGAGAACAGACCTCTGCTCCTTGATTTTGTGGAACATCCGGGTAACCTGAGTACCTTAATGGCTCTTTGAAAGTGAACTTGTAACCATCTGAGAACTTTCAGAACCCACTTGTGTAAAGTAATGAACGACCACTTTTCTTTGAACAGGGACAGCCTTCCTCCTAGTGTTCCTCTTATCTTTTCTGGAGATGGTGGTGGGGGGTGGGTAGGGGAAAGGAACAGTCATTGCTGCTCTCTGCCAAAGCCCTGTGGCCTAGAACTCCCCTGCCTGCGGGTTCCTGAGGACCACAGCCTGGGCCTTTGTGAATGTTGCTGCCTTTGAGGCCTATCCTTCAGAGGCTTCCTCTAACCACTTTTTGATTGAGAGGAAAAGGACCAGCGTTTAGTGGAAAAATTCCTACTAAACCTAGGAGGTCTGATGGTAATTCTACCATACCAAATTCTAATAGGAATAGAAGAGTTAACAGGAATAACTCTAGGAACAGTTGTGGTTGTCGTGCTATGTTTACTTACGATCATAACACAATAAGGATTATGAACATTATTAAAAAACAGTGGTCAGTACTTTCACATGTACTTGAGCGTAAGAATTTATATGAGCCAAGTCCTATTTTTGGATATATAACATCTTCTAATTTAAAAAATAAATTGTGTTACAAGGAGCAGACAGGAATTTTAGTATCTTGTAGCATAAAAACTGGTACTCATCAGTGTGGCAGATGTACTTTTTGTAAATTTATTTACACTGAAAAGTCTATTATTCATCCTTTATACAATTATTGTTTTATACTTAGAGCGTACGGTACCTGTAATACCAGGAATCTGGTTTATTTAGCAAAGTGCTGTGAATGCCCAGCATATTACATAGGTAAAACAAATCAGCGCCTTAAGGATAGAATATCTAGTCATCTATCAGAAGTAAGAAGAGGGTAGAAAATTATACTTTGTTTAAACATATACAGAGGACAAACTATAATCATAAGTTCAAGTTTATGATTTTGAGTGTTAGTCCCCTAAACCTGGTGGTGGGGACATAAGGTTACACACTGAAAATGAAGACAGTAAGTGGATTTTGCATTTTAAATCACACTATCCACCAGGTTTGAATGATGTAGTTAGTATGAAGCCAGTTATTATTTATTTATTTTATTTTACATTTGTTAACCAGGAAAGTCCGAATGGATACATATCCATTTTCAGCGGAGGCCCGGGGAGAAAAGCTCCACGTTAAAAAAAATTAGTAACACTTAAAATGCAGGTTACACAGAAACCTAGAACATTAAAAACAAAGAGTGACAAATTCAAATTAAGGTTACATTTAGATAAGAAATAAAAACATTGTTGGCGATGGAATAAATATACAGAGAAAACAATCACATAAGAGAAGTGTGTCTAAAAGAAAAAGGATTTTCAGTTAGAAAGTAAGGATGATGGTTAAGAGACGGTAGTTAGGTAAGGAGGAGTTTATTTAGTATGGGCAGAATAATAAGTTATTTTCCTGATAATGGAAATTAGAGACATATAATGGAGTAAAGAAATATATAATATGAGTGTGTGGGAAGAAAATAAAAAGGGTAATCACCTCTGTGAGCTAAGAAACGTTTTAAGTAATAAAATAACTTAATTTTTAAAAGGACTATGTTGACTGTATGTATAGAAAGTATTAAAAAATGAAGAATAGCCTTCTAAAGCAGTACTAAGCATGTTTTTAATTGTTTTAGTTGTTTAATTGTCTCTTGTCATGTGACTTATGTGTATATAAGCACTGAATCTATTCTTTAGTTGTTATTGCCTGAGGAAGCATTTTTTTGTACGGGAAAGTGGTTAGCACTAGCAACATTAAAGTTTTTGTATACCTCGTGGTTCCGGACCACATGTGTTGAAGTCCAGCAGAAGGCATAACTGGTCCTATCAGAAAAACATGACTCTCACCCCCACCAAAGGCTGGATGTAGGAAGGTTCTATGAGGCTAATCCCCACTGAAGAAGGAAGATAACCTCAACATTCAGGATGGTGTGGGGTGTTACTGTGTCAACGTTGCAGGGGGAACATGGGTTGACACGGTAGCACCACATATCATCCTAAACAAATGGTTGAAGTGAGGCTCCTGAGATGCTTGAAGGCCATGAAATTCAAAAGTGAAAAACAGAAAAAAAACATATCAACTTTAAAACTATTTAAGATTTTGCTCCCTCTTTATATATCATGCACATTACTTTACTTATTGTTATGAGAAGTTTCATTGGCTTATTATGTCACATGTTCTTACAGGTTTTAGTATACTTAAGAAGAGTGTATTAAGTTTTGTTGTATTCTGATGAAGTCTTTGGTTACAACCTGACGAAAGCACTCAATAAAAGTTTTTTTTGATTATCCTAGTGGAGTTCTTGTGATACTGTGTTCCAAGCTTGCTCATCTTTTGGTGGTATTAGTCTTCTTCGTTTTGGTTCCTAAGGTGCTGAAATGTTACATTAGGGTCATGTCTATGTAATCACAAACACAGCTATCATTTAGCACAGATGCAAAGTACTCATCTAAGTTATCACTAACAGAGTTCCAGAAACAGCTTGACTGCTAGGTGACCAGTAGGGGGAGTAAGGAATGAGCAGCTTCAAGGTACACTATTTCTGTCCGAGGAGGGGGAGGGGTGATAAAGATTGATCTCCAGATTCTTGCTGTTCTGCTACAAGAGCAGTTCCCTCCCTCTCTGCAGACCAGTGTAACTGCATAAGTAGTGGGAAGTACAGAACGCAATTATAGGTTCATAGGTTCATACTAGGCTATCTGCCCAAGGGCATTTATAAGCCTAGCCCATAGTTATGTGGCTTTCGCCACCCCTTTAGTTTGAATAAAAACTATGCCTATCATTTTTCTGTGCCTCTGTCAAGCAGTGACACTGAAGTAATCCCTGGGGTATATCTGCGATCTCCCATCCACTGGTCAAGATTCCTCTTGAACAAGGCCAGCGAGGTGCTCTGCCTCACATGTACCGGGATTTTGTTCCACAGCATAGGGAGTCTCTGGGTGATGAATCTGTCCCTCCAGCACGTTCTACTTATAACCGTGTCAAGGTTTAAGTCTCCCGCCTTGTGGTTCTGAGGGATCTAGATTTTTGAGGTGAAGCATATTCATCAAATCTGGGTTTGACATGGCCTTATATGTCAGGCACAGGTCACCTCTGAGCAAGCGGTATGAGACTGAATAGAGCTGGAGTTCTTTCAGTCGGGCAGCATAAGACATATTTTTGAGACCCTTTATCCTTTGGGTGAGGAACTTTTGGGGCCTTTCAAGCTGCAGCAGGTGTCTGGTCAGATACATTCCAAACGGGCATTGTACTCAATCATAGGTCTAATGAGTGAGGAGTACAGGGGATGATGACCTCCCTTGATCTAGATGTGAATCCTTCATGATCAGGTGGGCGATATAGAAGGTTTTCCTAACTACTTTAGCAACATGAGTGTCAAACGAAAGGCTACTGTCAACTTGGGTCCCCAGATCCCTGATGACTTTTTCTGTGCTCAGTGGATTGCCACCTATATGGTAGCTAGGGGTAACCCTGTTTTTCCGAAGGGTATGACTATGCATTTTTTGGCGTTTAACTTCAGGCCATGGCTCTGGCACCAGTTATCCGCTTCTGTGAGGCCCTTCTGGAGGATATCTGTGTCAGATGTGTTTTCGACAGTTTGCAGTCATCTGCAAACTTTGTCAGCCATAACCCTCCTGTGTTTGCTTGTACTTCAGAAAAGTAGATGCCGAACAAGAGTGGACCCAGGACTGAGCCTGTGGGACACCACTTGTGACAGGCTTTGAGTCTGACATGGCTCCAGCAACTCTGACCCTGTGGGTTCTGTCACTTAGCCAGTTTGCAACCCATCTTGTGATGTATGGGTTTACATTCAAGCTGATGAGTTTTTCGATGATACCTGAGTGGGGTATTGTGTCAAGGCCTTTGCCAGGTCGAGGTAGGCTGTATGGACTGCCTTTCCTCATCAATGGCCTTGGTGACTGTCTCGAAAAGTCAACCAAGTTTAAGAGGCAGGATCTGCCTTTGACAAAGCCAAACTGGGTTGGATCCAAAGTCTGCAAGTTCCCTATGTCTTTATTTATGAGTTCCATTATGATCCTCTCCATGGCTTTGCAGATAAGGCTTGTCAAGCTAATGCGGTAATTTCCAGGGTCTGTGGAGGCACCGCCTTATGAAGTGGGACCACATCCTGAGGTGAGGCTAAGATTAAACAGCTGTCCTAACTGTGGGTTTAATTCCTCATTGAGTTCATGGGACACCATCCGGTCCCATCCCTGCTGTGTTTTGCCTTAGTGAGGGCAGTTCTCACCTGGGCGTTGGAGATGTTTGGGGGGCTACAATCCTATGGAATAGATATCTCTCCTTTTGGGGGGAGGGGGGGGAGAAATTTGCACTGAACCTGTCAGCCAGTATGTTAGCAATGTGTGTAGGTTCAGTAATTTTCACATCATTTTGAATTAATTCTGAGCATATCTGGGAGTTTTTGGCAGAAGATTCATGCTGCAACATCAAGTGTGAGAATCTATGGGCAGGGCTCTTAAATTTCCACCCTCAAGATGACTGTATGCCAATGCAAGCTAAGACAGCACCATCCAGATTTGTGGTATCACTGTATCACTCTACTACCCTAGCTCATTACTACCACCGAAGGAAAAGATGCCTCAAGACTACAGAGAAATGGGGAGTTAAAGGTGAAGAAGTAACACTAGCTGACTAACAAGGTTACTGTGGGGCTGGGTATAAAAAAGTACCAAATTGTACTTATCATCATTGTTTTAACTTGTGCATCAGATACTGTAACTTAGCATTAACTGACCTCTGTATTTCTGCCCTTAGCCCATGCGGCTGCACCTGCTATAACTGTAGTAGCAGTGTAACACCACATGTGCACAGGAGTCTAACAGAATCTCAACAACATACCTTGTCACTGGAAATGAGATTTAAGCAATGCAAATCTATACACTTGCTCACTAACAAATTCCTCAGGATATAATACATAAATTCCCTGAAAACAAGAGATGACTGTGTAGTTAGGAATTGTGGCACAGGCAAGTAGTGAAAACTGACATGAATTCTGTGAAAATCAGTCAGATACAGGACAAGCAATGGGAAGTATGTAGCATGGACAATGAAAATGGAAGCTATGAATTTTCAGTGGCAGTTTCTTATACTGATATGGATGATCATATCCAGGACATTAAGGGCTGCAGAATGACATGTGAAACTTCCTGGATACTGTAAAGTGGTTCCCACCACTGATGGTTTGAGGTCTTCACTTTCTAAAACCCAGAACTCAGAAGAGGTGGCGGGGTGGATGTAGATGGCTCTCCTATGCAGGTGTGCGTGTGTGTGTGTGTGTGTGTGTGTGTGTGTGTGTGTGTGTGTGTGTGTGTGTGTGTGTGTGTGTCTGACACTCGCCCAGAACGAGTGAAGTGGGATTGAAATACTGAAAACTTAAGATAATGACTTTTTATGCACAGGTCTAGGATCCTGCAGTCAGTGGTACTTATTGTTTGGGTTTCTGCATGTAGCAATCTATGTCCTTTAACCTTTCAGCACTAAGAGGACAGAAACAGTAGAATACTGGACAAAGAAACACAACTGCCGCTTTTGATTTCACCACACAACATTGCCTCTGGAATACCAGTGGTGTTAATGTTGCTGGTTTTGCTATGGGATAAAAGAATAGCACTAACATCTATTATTTAGTAAACATATTAAGTGATAAAGACTCCCTGTCTCAAGATAGTCTTTAGTTTAGCTGTAAGAGCTTAGCCTATCTAAAGCAGCATTCATAAATACTGCCTTATGGTCCTTATAAAAGCAGTCTGCTCTGATGTTGGATGCCTCCCTTACATCACACTGCCCTTTCTGCTTTTTCTTCTGCGCTTTATGTACAGCCAGCAATATGCATACATCTGTTTTCAAACAGTAACTCAAAACAATCCACAATGTGCCCTACTGAATGTGCCAACTGCTGGCCAACTGGATAAAGAAATACATACCCCCATGGATAACATGGTGGTCATGAATAACACTTCCCCAAGCAATCCAAAGCCAGGGTGACAGTCATGATTAGAAAGTTTGAACATCAATAACGGAACCCTACTTAACACAGAATCTGTTTAGAGATTTCTGCTAAGTTGATATATACGTGTGTTACGAACACATCTTATGTGCCTTATACAAAATTAGAATTCACCTGACACCAAATAGTCTTGACAAAAGCTCTAAAATGAAATGCATCCTTAGGATATATTTAGGAGCCCTAAATACTTATACTTAAAACTGCTTAAATCATTATACATCTGAAAAACAGTGATGACACTGAGTTAGTTACCAAGTTTATGCAACAATTTACCTTATGCTGCTGAGCTACAAAACATAAAGTCACCATACTGCAAACCTGCGTACAAAAGACTGAAAATACAGCTCAGACTGCATACATTGGATTCACAGGTTATGCTCTCCTGTTTGCCATCCCCTGAGAAACTGCCTCAGAATAAGAAGGAATTCAATGTTTAGTCAGGTGTAAAAACAACACAATAGATGGGACTCTATCATCAAGAAGCATCTTACATCCCCATTTGAATCCTGCCCTTTACTACCATGTAAAACATGCTTACGTTTCAAAAGAGACATGCAAGGAAGTCCTTTTGTTGTACCAAACTGCTGTATTTGTTACTTTTTGTTTTATTACATATTATTACACAGATTTTTATTTTTCTCCTTAGGCCATCACTGAAAAGGAGCCTTTCGCTAGGCTTACTGTGCTTATTCTGGTCAACACAATAAGTAAAAAAAGTAAAATACTAAACATAAGCCTTCCTTGAATGTGCCACAATCCACTCTTATGCACAGGTTTCCTCAGTTACTAGATGATGGTTTCAGACAAAGCAGTACCATCTGCAGCTATATGGAGATTAAAATTATAGGCATTAACTGCATTTAAAGCTTTAACGCAAGTCACAACCATTAACTGCTCTGATGAAGGTAAGCAGAGTCTGTCCTGATACTGAATCAACAAGTGGTAACAGTGGCAGTAGTGACAGAAGATGAAAAGTGGAATGCTCTTGGGTCAAAGACTGGAAATGTTAAAGGGCAAGTAAATGCATGTATGCCATTCATCTGTGCTACAACAATCCCCTACAAAGTCTGAATCTGTACAGAGAAGCTGATGCAAGTTACTGGTGGATGTAATGCCTGAGCCAGCTGAGGGGACGCTGTTTGACCATGGTGCTGTGAAAATGTAAATGTGTCCTTAGAAAAGGAAATGATGAATGGCTAAAGGTGAAAATGTGACTCAGTCTGATTTACTCAAAATTAGTAGTCAGCACTGGTTTATGTACAGGAATGCTTTTACTATTCATTCACAGTTCATTGTGATGAAGTGGGTGACTGAAGATGGAAAAGAAACAAATGACAAAAGAACATTATGGAATACAGGATGAAAAAATTATACTATAATTCTATTGGCAGAAGGTTGTGGCCCTGTGGCTGAATGAAGATCTATGAACCTGGTACTGGAAGTAAACCAGACAAGAATGAAGGTCCATGAGAAGGGGCCAATACCCATTTTGGAACCTGTACGCACATGCAACATAAAGATTTCTAGGGAGGTGAAGGCCTGCAACATAAGTACATTGGGAAGCCATACATAGCTTCATTACCAATGAAAACAATGGGGGAGGTCAGTCACTGGTAAGGCAATAAATAACTCACTTTTTACTGTTTCTTGGGACTGACTTGGGTGTGAGCTTATACTGGGGCTTGGTGCAACGAAAGCAGCAGTTACTGAAGGGGCAGTCAGCAGAGTCACCAAATAATTAGCAAATGGTTAAGCCAGAAGCACTTTCTTATTATTATTTGTCCTCTTGTACTTTCTGTCTTCCGATCTATTTTTATCTTTACAATTATATTTATGGCTACCCATATGTTGGGGCTCCATCAATTGCTCTTTTTCCAATGAATAGAAATGGACTCATCAGAACAGCAATCTTTGGAGGATTTCCTTGATGTTGCCATTTCTTTTATCATCTACAAATGAAGACAGACAACTAATATTCCACCTTTGTCACTCAACAGCAAGATTAAAGCAATTACAAATGGGAAAACTAACAGTGACACAGTCCAGGGTTATAAAATAAATATCCCAAGACACATTACCAGAACCTCATAAAAGAACTAGTCAATTCCACTCTAGTGAATATCAGAAGGGTTTTCTAATATTAATCACATCATATAACTAACATGGAATTAATTGCTGACAAAACATCTAACTGCCCACAACATCAAAAGCTCAATCCAGCGACACTCCAGGTGTCTCAGAAAACTGAACATATTTTCTGCACTCCACGATGTAGGGGCAAGTCCCCACACTGAATTCTAGACATACCAATACTGAAGTCACACAAACATGAAGAGAAGGGAATGGTGGAGAACAAAACCTTACCTCCTTCCTCTTTGCCAGGTCTTGTGAACCACAAATAAGGATACAGTGTGGAACTCAGTGAGTGCTAGTGCAATGAAACATCAACTACAGGAGACATGATTTTCCAGTTTTGATGTTTTAAGGCTGGACAAACCAGGATGCAACAAAGTGTAGGTTTCCCCAATCAGAAGCAGGGAAGTACAACTTCCTCACCATTATTGGTCACTATTTCTCCATCCTTGCTTAGAACAGTCTGGACAAGATCCTGTCTTTCCCTACTGAGGCATCAAAGATTTGCTAAAACTTCTTTGAAACCACCTATTAGTCCTTCTCAATGGCCTTTTCAATTCCACCCATGCCCTAGAATTAGTATCAGCAATCACCGTCACTGGTACCTTGCAGATGACGCTATAAGATCCTCTGTTGGAATTACCTAAAAGGAGACCTTTGTCTGGTGTCCACAACAGGTGCTGTCCATTCTTCAACCTAGCTCCTTGTTGCCATCTCACTTATGTTCCTGTAGATTTAGTACACAGTCTTCTTGGAGAAAGACACTGACCTCAGCTTGTGCACAGACCTTCATCAGGCATTCTTAACACGTACTCAGTGCTCATGTGACTCTCTCAGATGTCGCACAGCTGACATCCTGACTGGCACAGACCTTCATCAGGCATTCTTAACAAGTACTCAGTGCTCATGTGAGTCGCTTAGGTGTCGCACAGCTGACATCCTGACTGGCACATTCAACTCATCACAGCTTACAAACTGGCTGACAGCTTTGCCACTTTCTTCTCACAAGTATCCAGAGCATATGGCCTTGGGTCTGATAACATGACCACAGAGTTGATAACTGACCTTTCCCCTTTGGTATTCTGGTATTAAGTACACTTGATGAAAGACTTCTTGGAGATGGGAAAAACATTAATAGGAACTCTTTATTCCAGTGGAGATGTCCTCCTCTGTATCAGCAATATCTGAAATCTTTTGTGGCTTAGGATCCAGTACTGTAGTTGAAGTCACTAAGGTGGTCAGAGACATCTTCAGTAGTAATGTTTCATGTGTGGATGATATCCAGCAAGGCATGCAAAATGCAAAAGACAAGACAGGTGACATGGGTAACACACTTTTTTTACTGAAGGATGATAGTTCCCACCCTGACATATGAGAATCAAAATTCTCAGTTTCTCTGGAAAAGCTTAGTCCAGAAGACTAAGATGCAAAGTCTTGCTAACAAGCTGAACTTTGGATCAGGATGAACAGTGCGGGTTTGACCTAGACTGTGGAACAGCAGACAAGCACATTTAGCCTTGCACAGTTTTGTATGAGAGGCCATATGAGTTTCTAATACAGTGCACTGATTGTGGACTTGGAGATGGATAATAATCACATGCTCCTGTATGTGCTGTGGAAGGTCTTGAGGAAATACGGGTGTTGCCATTGCTGCTGTATGCTATCTAGACCATACATTGTTGACACAGTATTACAAGCTTATCACTACTTTTATTCATTACATTCACAGACAGGATACCAAAATGCAGCTAAGGCTGGGAGAATGCCATGTCTGAGATACAGAGGTGACATCGCTTTCTGCAGATGATGATGATGTCCTTCTGGCCTGAAATGACTGTGTCTTTGGATGTTCACATGACAGATCTGCTGCTGACTGTGAAGAGGATGAAACGCAAATCAGCTTCTCAAATCTGAGGAAATGTCTCTCCCCAGGAAACCATTAAACTATAACCTTCATCTATTATGAAGACAGTTTCGCCTAGTGGGCAGCTTAAGTACCTTGGAGATTTGTTCGCAAGTGATGGTAAATGGGGATTGTGACACCGACAAGCAGACAGGCACATGAACCTTATTCTTGGGGATCATGAACTGAGCAACTGTTATAAAACAACAGCCAACTTCTCCGACAAAGCTCTCTCACATTACCATTCCATCTACATCCTTACCTACAATCCAAACATGTGGGTAGTAACCAAAAGTTGTCTGTGGGGTCAGTAGTAGAAATTATTCTTCTCTGCATGGTGGCCAGGCATATTCACCATGACAGGATGGGAAGCTCAGTCAGCAGTGAGAATGATCCCACTGCAAAGTTAGATTATAAGATCACATCTGGAAAAGTTTGGAGAGTCCTGTAGGTCTTGTAACTTTAAAAGCAAAGACATGGCACACAGTCTGCAGCAGAAGACTTATAAAGAGAGGCTAAATGTGATTAATAATTCAACAGAAGACTTGTAAAAAGAGGCTAAAGGTGATTAATAATTCAACACAAGACTTGTAAAGAGAGGCTAAAGGTGATTAATAATTCAACACAAGACTTGTAAAGAGAGGCTTAAGGTGATTAATGATTCCAGGCTCACAGGAAGAAAGCAGATGGGAACATGACTGAAAATTTTCTGTACCTCTAAATTATCAATATCTTTCAGGTAGAAACCACATTTAAAAAAAATAAAAATAAAAAGTATGAGTACAATAAGGCACATTTTAAAGATAAAGGTCAGAAGAGATACAAAGAAATATTATTTCATATAAAATATTATAGACATCTGAAGTAGCTTTCCTGATGAATTAGTATAATTGAAACAGTAACAGACATCAAGAATGCTAGGGGCAGATGTAAGTCATCTCTGGGGAGGACAGAATAAACTTCTAATGGCTTATTGGTATCTACAACTTATCCACCCAATGCAGAGGGAAACTAAGAAACTATGTAGGCCACATGACCTTTACCTGAACAAAAATTTACGTGTCTATTACTAAGTCGGTGAAACAGATGGATAAGGCACTGACTATGACCTATATTTTTTTGGGTTTGATTTCCAGCCTACGTGTTGAAGGAGCCAGCCAGGAAGAAAAGGAACTGAGTGACTAATGTCAACTTGCCCATCATGGTAGTGGCCATTGTGTTCATGAGGAGGTGGTATATGTCCTACTCATAGGCATATAATTAGTGTGAGACAGAAGGAAGGAGGCTAAGTGTATGCCAAGAAGAGCATCATTCTCAAGTTACTCATACCGCACTTTCAGAACGGTACTTCCATGCAGAAGCCTAATGTAGTGGGTACTACACTGCATTGCATCTACTGGCCAAAAGGAGGAAGGGTTAATGCAATATGTCTGAAAAAGAAATGTCTTGACTGGTGTAACAATAGCCAGTAAAGAACGTTTAAAGAACAAATACATATTCTGAAAAAATAGCCACAACAAGTTTTAAAACTGATTTAGTAAAACAAATTCTTTGAGTGGGACAAAACTAAAAATATAATGGCTGGAAATTTGCTAAAGTTAAATATGCAGCAGCTTGTACATTGTCTAAAGTCCCAAACTGATCTCATGCACCCACCTGCTCTCCTGCTGTTTCATATGAAATATGCTACACAATAACCATGAACACTCCTTTAAGAGTTGGCAACAAAAAGTAAGTATACAGCAAAATCCAATGAAGCTATACGGAGTCTAATGCATGTGAGCTGCAGAAACATGACAATACTGACGATGAAGCAGGCTGAGAAAAGCGAGCAATTACAAGCCACACAGCAGCACCAAGCACAAATAAAAGATGGAGGAGAACAGCAGGAGGAGGTTCACATTACTAGAAATGCACAGTCACAAGAAATCTTCATCTCTACAGAACAGAATACCGTAGCCCAAATACATTTAAAATAACAAAAGTACAACTTTACAACTATGACAATACAAAACAATCTAGCATGTACGAGTCTGGTTGTTTAAGCAAATGTACAACTATACACTTGTTCTTTTATTTTTTTTTTCATTTTACACAGGAATCCACATAAACACAGGTTTCCCATGAGCTAAGGATTAACTTTTTAATTACATGAATGCTCCAGGAAGCTGACCACCTGAGGGTTATCCTGCTAATGTGTTCTGATATTCTGAATTTAGTATGCAGCTCACCACTAAATTAGGTAAATGCCAAGTAATTAACAGGACAGGCAGATAATGAATTGTGAAAAAAAGCAGACACTGCATTAAAATGTCATAACATGTAACATCATAATGCATAAAGAAAGGCTGAAAGCTGCATCACACATGGCCATACTTAACTACACTGAAAATGTGCAACATTGTAGCATTTTCTACTTAATATGCAGGTGTCGCTGCCAGATCTCCATTACCTTTCTTCTCCTGTAGCAAACCATCACTGTTTTTCTGTTAGTTTTACTATCCAGAGATTCCATTCAAGCCAGTAGTAACTTGTCTCATAGCCAATGCCTGTTTTTATTTCTTTGTACATTCAATAATTACGTGTACCGAGGAAGAAGGAATCCCATGAGTACACAACGTTTCACAATTTTAGCTGAGAGAAAGTCATGTTTCTTCATCCAAAACAAAAACAACTGCAATTAGCCCCAATATAATTTGCTGGTATGATGGTTGTTTAGTTCAGACTTAGTTTTCTGATGCATCTTATTATCAGTCATGGTTGTACTTAAGGAATTCTTTTTCATTCATTTAAATAAGATGTTAAACATCAGAAAACCACAAAGATATTTTGTTATAAAGTTGAGTGACTAGTCTGAGAGAATTTTCAAAGCCTAAAAATAACCTCAAACCAAACAACATGAACAAAATCCACGAGAGACATGAAAGATGAAGCTTATTCTGAACATAAAAACTGGGAAAAGAAGGTACCTTGGTGCAATGGATACACATTTTCCCCAAAATGAGTGGTGGGCACAGCTAATAAAGTTATATCAGTAGTCATCATAAAGAGATTTATGAGACTGGTACTGGCTCATACCAAGGATTTTGGTTTAGTCCTCTGTCTGTTGCTTTAAAAGGGGCACACTGATAAAGACATCAACTTGGTATGGTTTGAACCATAACATACGTAGTGAGATCCCCCCATATTTCCAATTTTGTTTTTTTTTTTTGCCCAGTCTATGCGAGTCCATGTGTTTTTCTCCATTTCACCAAAAGGCAGTGGATAAATCCAATTAGCTGCTTGGTCTATGGCATCTAAGCCTATCACTTACCCACAGAACCAAAAGGCAAGAACTGAGGAGCGAGCAGTATACATGTAGCTGAGGGAATGTTATTAATGGAAAGGGAGGAGCTAGTACAATATATCACCATCTATATCAACATGCTCATTCTCACCCACTACCCTTTGACAGGCAGTCTCCCTATTAGTCAGATGACACACACCCCCCAGCCTCCGCCAGAGGTGTTCCTGGTTACAGACAGATTCCCTCCCATCCCCCAATAGAAGAATCAAGTCCATCCCTTCCCAGCCATACCATCAGGAGCCCAATCCACTAAATGAATCAAGGTTTCCTGGCCCATAGTCAGGGCTTTATCTTTTGATGCCACTTCCATAATGTTATACTTCTAATTTATTTATTTCATTGCATTTGGTTACCGTGAAAGTCCACTGGGCCTAAAAGAGCCCATTTTCAGTGGGGAGAAATTCTTTTAATCTGTGAACTGTCGGTACCATAATAGCTGTATATGCAAAGTTCAAATTAATAACTAGGAGGACATCAGAAACATTGTCTGTAAGAGAGCTAAAGTCTCCCTCTTTGACTTACTCTAGGCCAAGAAATGGTCTGAAATATACTGCAAGTAAATGAGGGAGTACCAACCTGATGCGATGCAAAATTCAATTCTGAAGACTTGTTTTTATGGCTAATGTAATTTTTTAAGATTAAATACACCTCAGTTTCCTGAATCATAATGCAACAGGTACATTAGCTGCACTTAAAACCTGCAGCAGGTAAACTAAAACTATGTGATTTAATCTACAATACTTGTTTTTCAGTGGCAGGAAAACATGGGCCAAGTTGCCAGTCTTTCTCTATAAAGTGTATATAAAAAGGACTTTAGTACGGAGGAGAAGAGGGGGAAGGCATGCCCGAAGGCAGGTAAAGGCTAGGACTGTGGTAGTGAGGGTCGGCACTTTGAATGTTGGCAGCATGACTAGTATAGGGAGAGAGCTAGCTGATATGATGGACAGAAGGAAGGTTGGTATATTGTGTATGCACGAGACCAGATAGAAGGGGAGCAAGGCTAGGTGTATCGGAGGCTGGTTCAAATTGTTTTATCATAGTGTGGATGGAAAGTGAAATGGCGTAGGGGTTATCCTGAAGGAACAGTATGCTAAGAGTGTTTTGGAGGTGAAAACAGTGTCGGATAGAGTGATGTTTATGAAGCTGGAAATTGATGGTGTAATGATGAATGTTGTTAGTGCATATGCTCCACAAGTTGGGTGTGCGATGGATGAGAAAGAAACATTTTGGAGTGAGCTGAATGAAGTGGTGATGACTGTACCCAAGGGTGAGAGAGTGGTGATTGGAGCAAATTTCAATGGGCATGTTGGTGAAGGGAACAGAGGGGATGAGGAAGTGATGGGTAGGTATGGTGTTAAGCAAAGGAATGCAGAAGGTCAGATGGTAGTGGATTTTGCGAAAAGGATGGACATGGCTGTGGTGAATACATATTTTAACAAGCGGAAGGAGCATAGGGTGACATACAAGAGTGGAGGGAGATGCACACAGGTGGATTATATCTTAGGTAGAAGGGCCAGTCTGAAGGAGATTAGAGACTGTAAAGTGGAGGTAGGGGAAAGTGTAGTTAGGCAGCATAGGATGGTGGTTTGTAGGATGACATTGGTGATCAAGAAGAGGAGGAGTATCAGGGCAGCATCAAGGATCAAATGGTGGAAATTGAAAGAGAGTAATTATGAGGTGGAGTTCAGGGAAGAGTTAAGACAGGCTCTGGGTGGCAGTGAAGAGATACCGAATAGCTTGGTAACTACAGCAGAGCTGGTAAGGGAGATGGCTAGAAAGGTGATTTGTGTGACATCTGGAAAGAGGAAGGAGGACAAGGAGACCTGGTGGTGGAATGAGGAAGTACAGGAGAGTATACACAGAAAGAGGTTGGCGGAGAAGAAGTGGGATTGTCAGAGAGATGAAGAACGTAGACAGGAGTATAAGGAGATGAGGTGCATGGCAAAGAGAGAGGTGGTGCAGGCTAAGGATAAGGCATATGAAGAGTTGTATGAAAGGTTGGACACATAAGGAGGGAGAAAAAGACGTGTACCGATTGGCTAGACAGAAGGACCAAGCTAGTAAAGATGTGCAGCAGGTAAGGGTGATAAAGGATAATGAGGGAAATGTACTCACAAGCGAGGAGAGTGTGTTGAGCAGATGGAAAGAGTACTTTGAGGGGCTGATGAATGAAGAGAATTAAAGGGAGAGAAGGTTGGATAATGTGCGGACAGTGAATCATGAAGTGCAGTGGATTAGCAAAGAGGAAGTAAGGATAGCTATGAAGAGGATGAAGAATGGAAAGGCTGTTGGTCCAGATGACATACCTGTGGAAGCATGGAGGTGTTTAGGTGAAATGGCAGTGGAGTTTTTAACTAGATTGTTTAATGAAATCTTGGAAAGTGAGAGGATGCCTGAGGAATGAAGAGAAAGTGTTTTGGTACCAATTTTTAAGAATAAGGGTGATGTGCAGAGCTGTAGTAACTACAGGGGGATTAAAATGATCAGTCACAGTATGAAGTTATGCGAAAGAGTAGTGGAAGCTAGGTTAAGAAGGGAGGTGATGATTAGTGATCAGAAGTATGGTTTCATGCCAGGAAAGAGCACTACAGATGCGATGTTTGCTCTGAGAGTGTTGATGGAGAAGTACAGAGAAGGTCAGAAGGAGTTGCATTGTGTGTTTGTGGACTTAGAGAAAGCATATAACATGGTGCCTAGAGAGGAGTTGTGGTATTGTATGAGGAAGTTGGGAGTGTCACAGAAGTATGTAAGAGTGCTACAGGATATGTACAAGGGTAGTGTGACAGCGGTGAGGTCTGCGGTGGGAGTGATGGATGCATTTAAGGTGGAGTTGGGATTACATCAAGGATCAGCTCTGAGCCCTTTCTTATTTGCAGTGGTGATGAACAGGTTGACAGACGAGATCACACAGGAGTACCCGTGGACTATGATGTTTGCAGATGAGATTGTGATCTGTAGTGAGAGTAGGGAACAGGTGGAGGAGACCCTGGAGAGGTGGAGATATGCTCTAGAGAGAAGAGGAATAAAGGTCAGCAGGACTAAGACAGAATATGTGCGTGTGAATGAGAGGGAGGATAGAGGAATGGTGAGGATGCAGGGAGTAGAGGTGGCAAAAGTGGATGAGTTTAAATACTTGGGATCAACAGTTCAGAGTAATGGTGAGTGTGGAAGAGAGGTGAAGAAGAGAGTACAGGCAGGATGGAGTGGGTGGAGAAGAGTGTCAGGAGTGATTTGTGACAGACGAGTACCAGTAAGAGTGAAAGGGAAGGTCTACAAGAGGGTAGTGGACCAGCTATGTTATATGGGTTGGAGACAATGATACTGACAAAAAGGCAGGAGTCAGAACTGGACGTGGCAGAGTTAAAGATGTTAAGATTTGCACTGGGTGTGACGAGGGTGGACAGGATTAGGAATAAGTATATTAGAGGGTCAGCCCAGGTTGGAAGGTTTGGAGACAAAACCAGAGAGGCAAGCTTATGTTGGTTTGGACATGTGTTGAGGAGGGATGCAGAGTACATTGGGAAAAAGATGCTAAGGATGAAGCTGCCAGGTAACAGGAAAAGAGGAAGGCCTAAGATAAGGTTTATGGATGTGGTGAGAGAGGACATGCAGGTGGTTGGTGTGACAGAGCAAGATGCAGAGGACAGGAAGAAATGGACACAGATGATCTGCTGTGGCGACCCCTAATGGGAGCAGCTGAAAGAAGAAGAAGTACAGTTGTGTTAGGAACATATCATAACTATAGATGTTCAATTAGTTTTTCTGCTGCTGTCTTCAGTTTTGCATTATCCTGCTGTGCAGGCAGCCTGCAGCCAGCAAGTCTACAACCTCTCCTTTTCCCTAGTGTTTTAGCTGATGCCCCCCAATACCAAGATATAAGTAAAAAGAGTACACCAGCCAATGCCATCTTCAGGTCATTCCTTCCCCAGTAAAGCTGGAGAAGAAATTTCATGTCCCTGGAGCACAATGGAAACCCCATGGTGTCTAGTCCAGAGAGTGTGAGTGTGTGTGTGTGTGTGTGTGTGTGTGTGTGTGTGTGTGTGTGTGTGTGTGTACCACATTTATATATATATATATATATATATATATATATATATATATATATATGTGTGTGTGTGTGTGTATATACATATATGGGTCTACTTCTAAATTTAAAAGTTTCAAAACTTCAAATTTCTTATGGTCAAGACCATAAGATCGAAGTTTTAAAATAAAATAAACACACATTTTTGAAGGGTGGGGTGGGGCAAGCTCCCTTGCACCCCCACATCCCCTGCTAATTAAATATACCAACTTTGAGATCACACTACATCGAGGAAAACAGTATATATACCACTCCTCGCTGTATGTCGATCTCCATTTAAACAGTTTGAGGTTTCAAGACTTCGATCTTCTGGTCTCGACCATAAGGAATTCGAAGCTTTGACACTCAAATTTAGAATAGACCCATGTGTGTGTGTGTGCGTGTGTGTGTGTGTGTGTGTGTGTGTGTATATATATATATATATATATATATATATATATATATATATATATATATATATATATATATATAGCTATATATATATATATATATATATATATATATATATATATATATATATATATGTATATAATATATACTTGTTACTTCAACCTCGGAGATGGAGCTCAAACATTTCCAATTATATTTATTTGGCTAATTTGCCTATTTCTTATGTGAGAAATGAATAAATTGTTTAAAAATGTACAAGTTTGGTAAGTTCCTAACACAACTGTACTGTATCTATCATAGTATTTAATGTTGCAGTTTTTACTTTTGGAAAAATTCTCAAAGCAGTAAAAGTGAATTCGGGAGTATACATTACCTGGAGACTAGTCCCTGTAGGATAGCACAAGCAAATCCTGTACTGGCTTTGGATGTTTTCCATCTGCTGTGATACTTTTCAAGAAATTGTTGGCAGAAGACCAAGTGAATGTTTCTAATCCAGCTTGGATAGAAATTCCCCTAACGAAAGCAGTGGTGGCATCTGTAGTTCTGGTAGAGTAAGCTCTGAAGAGAGCTGATACCAACTTTTCATGGTGGTGGTAACAAAAACCAATACAGCTTTCCAGGCACTTAGAGCTTACTTATTTACAAGTGCTCCTACCTTCCCTTTTACAAAGCAGATAAACAACTGATAATTTTTTTCTTAATTCTTTTGCCTTACGCATATAAATCTCAGCTGTTTGTGAATATAAGGTTCTCTTTCCTATAATGTGTGGCTTGGCAAAAAATGGTAGCTGAATGCTCTGGTTCTGGGTTATTTCAGTAATCATTTTAGGCATAAAAGAAGGGCTGGTACACAGGGCCACTCTGTCCTGATGAAACACTAAGAACGGTTCTCTGCTCATTAATGCCTGTAGTTCTGAAAACAAAGCATAGTAGAGTTGACTAGTTTCTCAAAAAGTGTCACCCATGAAATTAACTGGATAGGGCATGAACCTGCTGATTCAAAGGTGAACAATGTTAATTTCTCCAAAACATAATTCAGGTCCCATGGTGGAACCACTTAACTTCCAAGAGACTTATAGTGAATACCTCCCCTCAAAACAGAAGGTCTGAAATAAAGGGTGGGGGTCGATAGGTAAACAAGCTGAAATAGCAGAACCATGAGCTCTTCTGAAAGATTAAGATAAACCAGATTTGTAATGGTTTGGCAAGTATTCCAGGACCAGTACCACCTTAGCCTTCCTGGGGGGCGTCTAGGTTTCAGGCATGGCACCAGAAGGAGAATCTTTTCCGTTAAGCTAGGTATTTTCTTACACTAGGCATCTTAGCCTTCATACTATTTGACATGTCTTCAGAAACTCTGCCTGGGATTAGGGAGAAATCATCCAGGATGCCAGCCTCAGTGTGTCCTGGCTAGGGTATAGAAGGGATCCTTTGTTACGAGTTAGGATGCCTACTCTCTCTTGCAGCAAGTCATGTTTTCTCTTTACCATGTCAAACAGGAGAGGAACCAGTGCTGCCTTGGCCAAAAGGGAGATATGAGGAACATTTCTGACCTCTCCTTGTGTACTTCTGTCAATATTGTGGGGATCAGGGATATGGGAAGGAAAGCATACAGAAACAGCCCCATGCAATCCAGAGAGAAGGCAACTGTCACCCAAGCTCCTGAAGTTGCTGTTATTGAGCAGAACCTACTCAGCTGCCAGTTCAGATGAGAAGCAAACAGGTCTATCTCTGGTACACCCCACTTGCCACTTTTACGAAGGCCATAACCAAGGAAGGGATGAGAGAGAATTTCTCCATAATTATACTCAGTCCCAGCTCTGAAACACATTCCAGAGTGAGATTCAAGGCACCCCAGTAGGACTCTTCTAGAATAGGTGGCTGTCTAAGTGACAAAAGATTTGGATGCCTTTAGTCATGCAAAAAGTTATCACTGGAGGCAGACATTTTGTAAACACTCTGGCTGCAGTGGATAATCCAAAGGGTAAAGCACTGAACTGATAATGATGCCCTCCTACTGCAAATATTAGAAACTTTCTGTCTTTTTGCTTACATGGATATGCAGGGATACATCCTTGATCTCCATGGTTACCATAAATGCTCAGGAGGACTGAGAGGTAACAGTCATTAGATGATGATGATCACTCTGAATTTTGGTACTTTCAGAAAATGCTTTAGAAAGGAAACGTCTAAATAAGGTCTCCAAGTACCCTCTTTTCTAAGTACTAGGAACAACCTGGAATAAAAACATGTGCCTTTCTCCTCCAGAGTTAGTCTTTGTATGTATGGTTTCTGTGTCTAACATGTCTCTGAATACCTGAGGTATAAACTGTGTTTGATCCCAGGGCACTATGGGAATATAAGTAGTTGAGTTATAAACTGTGTCTATTCCATGGGGACTGAGGGAATGCCTCTGAAGGATGGATTTTTTTTAGACACTGCAGGCAATATCACTCTTTAAGAATGCTTAATCAATAAAGTTGGACATCTGGCCTACAGGTTTTCAGAGAAGGTTAGGGTTGATGTGGACTTAGTGGACGATAGCAACCAATTTAAGTCATGGCTGATCCTTCAGTGGTTCTTGGTCCTGATGGCCCCTGGGCTTCTCCTTGTGTGTAGGTTATTTTATTTTATTTGTTTATTTATTTATTTAAGCTTAACACTCTTTAATTGTACAATGTTTTACAGTATATTTCTTGTGCAACAATTCTAAAGAGAAGATCTTTATATAAGGGAACGTTAAATATTCCTGACTTCACATTGTCTAGAAGGGGGATCCTCTGCCAGGCATGTTTCGTAATAACTGACTGTATGGCTACTGACTGGCCTAATGCATTCACAGCATCATAACTACACTTTCTGGAATGCTTGGCCACATAACAGGAAAGATCAAAAAGCTGCAGTAACTCCTGTTTTATGTCTTTATCTTTGATCCCCTCCACCTTGGTCCTCATCTGCTCCAGCAAGGTTTGCTGGTAAAAGACAGCATGTGGGACTATCAGTTCAAAGCCCCAACTGACAGGGTAGCAGGGAAGTAACATTTTTCATAAACATATCCAGAACTTTATTTTCCTTCTCATTTGGGATGTGATTCCTGGTTGGAGCCAACACGGCATCCTTGCTGAGATCCACACACCACAAATGGATACACTAAAGGATTTATATAAAGTTATTGGTGGGAATCATGACTGGACAGAAGCCAGTAGCATTGGAGAATACTACCACCCTTCACTGGAAATTATGTGTGTGTTTGAGGAGAACAAGGGAAAACTGGAAAGGGAGAGAGTGTGAGAAGCTATGCCAAAGCCGCCAATTGGTGGGATCTTGAGTGTGAAATATCTTTGTGCATATGGATGGTGTAGGCCACATGCAGACAACAGTGCATATCTACTTCATGTTCATGTAGCAAGGGAGTTGTTTAGCAATTCATATTTGTGTGCCTTGTTTATACTTTACATTGTTTGGTACAAGTAGTACAGTTTAAAAGACCATACCAATAGTGGCCTTAGGATTTAAGATTTTACATTAAAAGAATAAATTCAGTGGTGGGCAGTGGAGCAGATCCATGCACTGGAACTCCTATGAATCATCTTTTTCTTTACAGCTAGCACTCTTGCAGCCATATTAACTTACTTCAGAGGTTCTTGCAGCAGGTTCTAAGCAATGTACACAGAAAGTACAGTTGCGTACATTTACCATAAATGTAGATGTTCGAGTGTATTCACTGTTGCAGTCATCACACTTGGGTTATCTGCCTGCAGGTAGCCCTCAGTTGGTCCGAATACCAGAGACTTAGTATTTCTGCATCGGATGCTGTTGCTCCAAGATTGACGTCAGGTCATCAGGGGTAGAAAAACAGGCAGCCGACGCCATAACATCAGTTTTTCTTGCCCCAAACGTCAGGAGCATATTTGTGTGCCTTAGGGAGCTAAGTTATGGTGGGGAAAACACAAGCAAAAAGTAAATACCAATACCAATACCCCTGAAAGGGGTGAGTAACAGCCACAGAGAGAAGAAAGGGGAAAGAGAGAGAGAGAAACCAGGGGACTGTAGGGAGGGAAAAGAGGACTGCAACAGTGAATACACTCGAACATCTACATTTATGGTAAATGTACACAACTGTACTATGTTCTTCGTGTTTCACTGTTGCAGTCATCACACGTGGGTGGATTCCCAAAGCTGAAGAAGGGTGGAGGCAGTCAAGAAGAGCTAGGGATGGCTAGTATGCCTTGCAGGACTGCTGTTGCAAAAACTGCCATGGATTTGGAAAAGATAGGCAGGTGGTAATGCTTGGTGAAGGTGTGTACAGAATTCCAGGTAGCAGCTTCCAGGATGTCCCTGGTAGGGACTCCCCTGAGAAATGCTGTAGAGGTAGAAGTTGTCCTAGTGGAATGTGTTCTGACCCCCTGAGGGGTTGGTTTCCCATGGTGCTTGTAGCAGAAATGGATGCAGTGTGCTATCCATTTGGAAACTGTTTTGAAATGGCCTTGCCCTCTGCCCCTGTTGCAAAGCTGACTAGTAACTGGTCAGATTTTCTGAAGGGCTTAGTTCCATCAAGGGAGAATCTGAACTGTCTGTGCACATCCAAAGAGTGTAGAATCCTTTCCCCTTTATTCTGAGGATTAGGGAAGAAAGTTGGCAAATGGATGGATTGGTTTAGAGCCACATTAGACACTACTTTAGGCATAAAAAGAAGGGTTAGTCCTGAGGGAAACCCTGTCAGCATGGAAAATAATGAAGGGTTCAACAGCCATACGTGCTTGTAGCTCAGACACTCTTCTAGCTGAAGTCATGGCGAGAAGCAAGGCTGTTTTCCAAGAAAGGAATTTTAACTCTGCTGACACTGCAGGTTCAAAGGGGGGAAGCATGAGCTTTTCCAGTACAAAGTTAAGGTCCCAAGCAGGGGTGCGCACTCTCCTAGGTGGCCTTAAGTTGTTTGCCCCTCTCAGGAACTGTTTGATAAGAGGGTGCGAGAAGAGAGGTGGCTCCGAGTTGTAATGAGCTGAAATGGCTGAGACAAATGCCTTCTACCAGCACCTACAGGACTGCATGGATCAGGCAATCCCAAACAAAACTAAGACTCACCTTTGATCATTATAAGTAAAAACTAAGAGCTCTCATAAAATCATCAAAGGCAACGACTCTAAAGACAATCATAAGGCCAAGCCTTATCTGCAAAGCCATGGAGAGGATCATAATGGAACTTGTCAAAGGCAGATCCTGAGACAGTCACCAAGGCCATTGATGAGGAAAGGCAGTCCATACACAGCCTACCTCGACTGGCAAAGGCCTTCACACAATACCCCACTCAGGTATCATGGTCAGAGTTGCTGGAGCCATGTCAGACTCAAAGCCTGTCACACAAAGGTGTCCCCAGAGGTGACCTGTGCCTGACATATAAGCTGGCCTTGTTCAAGAGGAATCTTGACCAATGGATGGGAGATGCTTATAAATGCCCTTGGGCAGATAGCCTAGTATGAACCTATGAACCTATGTATCTTAATGGAGGAAAAGGACAAGCCTCTGTGGAGTAGCTCTACTGAGTAATCCAGGATTAGAGGCAGGGAGGGCAGAGTTGTGTCCTCTCCTTTAGACTGAATCCAAGAGCAGTACCTTTTCCATTTATCAGCATAGGATTTTCTTGTACTGGGTCTTCTGGCTTCAAGAATGATGTCCAGCACCTGTTTGCTTAGGGTTGCTGGGGAAGAATTCAAAGAATAAGCCAGGCTGCAAGATTTAGGGTTTGCAGTTGTGGATGCAAAATCTGTCCCTCCTGCTGAGAGAGCAGGGTTGGGTTTTGTTGTAGGCGCCAGGGTGGGACTGGTGACAGGGTGTGCAGGAGTGGGTACCAGTGCTGGCGTGGCCAGTGCAGGGAAATCAAAATTGTCCTTGGTCTGTCCTGTCTTATCTTGAGTAATACTCCTGAGAGAAGGGGGAAAGGAACAGATTGAGAGATTTACCCACTGAAAAGAAAGGACATCCACTTTAAAGGCCCTGCTGTGAGGGTTCCTGGTGCAGAATTTGCTGAGCTGGTGGTTGTAGAGGGAGGCAAATAGATCCACCTCTGGGGTCCCCCATTTCTAAATCAGAAGGTTGGAGGTGCTGGGCTCCAATTGCCACTCATGTGGGTCTAGGAGATTTCTGCTAAAGTCATCTGCCAGTGAGTTCTGTTTGCCTGGCAGGAATTGAGCTTGCAGATGGACTTGCATGTCCAATGCCGTGTTCCACAGGGCCATGTCTAACCTGCAGAGTGGTAAGAGAGGGTTTCCCCCTGCTTGTTGATGTATCACATAACTCTGGTGTTATCTGTTTTTATTAGAAGTTGTCCTAGAAAGAGTAGGGATTTGAAATCTGTCAGGGCGTTCTGCACAGCAAGCATCTCTTTTTGGTTGATGTGCAAATGAATTTGACTTGGGCAACAGTGGCCCTGAATGCATTTGCCGTCCTTGTGTGCTCCCCAGGCATAGTCTGATGCATGTGTGGTTAGGGTCTGGGTGGCGTGGGGTTGAGTAAAGGGCAGTCCCTTGTTGTGGTTGCATGCTTCTGCCCACCAAAGGAACTCTGTCCTTAGACAGGGTATGATAGGAATGACTGTTTCCAGGTCCTGAGAATGTTGGCACCAAAGACTTTTTAAGTACCACTGAAGTTTCCTCATATGCAGTCTTGCATATGGAATTAGCAGTATACATGAGGCCATGAACCTTAGGGCCTGCAGTATTTTTCTTGCGGATAGCTGGGTTCTGGTGGCCATTTGTTTGAAGTAGGCTGTCAGACAGACTTGTTTTTTCTGAAGTGAGGAATGCACCTGAGATGTTGTGCCCAAGCTTGCTCCCAGGAATACAATCTTTTGACTGGGTACCAATTTTGACTTCTTTTCATTGATGGTGTACCCCAAGGAAGGGAGAAGGTTTTTCACAAATGTCAGGTGCTGCAACAGCAATTCCTGACTGTCTGCCTGAATCAGGCAGTCGTCCAAGTATGGGTAAATTTGGATATTTCTCTGCCTGCAGTAAGCATTGGCTGGAGCCAGGCATTTTGTGAATACTCTGGGTGCAGTGGATAAGCCAAAGGGAAGTGCAGAGAACTGATAATGCATAGATCCGGCCCTGAAACTTAGATAATTCCTGCATGACTCCATTTTAGGGATGTGCAGATAGGCTTCTTTTAAGTCTAGGGTGACTAACCAGGCATCCTTGGCTAGCATAGGTAGAAGCTGTTGCCGGGTAAGCATTTTGAATTTTAGTACCACCAGGAAGGTGTTGAGAATTGAAAGATCTAGGATTGGGCACCAGGAACCCTCTTTTCTGGGTATCAGGAAGAGTCTGGAATAGAATCCTTGACTATCTGTTCTACTGAAACCGTCTGAATAGCTCTGATGGAGAGCAGGGAAATAACTTGGCTTTGAGCCTCTGCCCACTGGTTTGGAGGAAGGTCTGGGAACCCTCTAGGGGTTGGCAGTGAGAGGAAGTAAACTTTGTACCCCTGGGATACAATGTTGAGGACCCATCAGTCTTGTGTGATGGATATCCAGTTTTTGCATGAAGGGCAAGTTTTCCTCCTAACAGCACCAGCAACTGGGCAGGGATGGGGAGTGGAGTAGAGAAGTCATTGTGGGTTTTTTCCCCTAAGGAGGTGGCTTACCACTCCCTGCTTTGGGGGTGGGGGCACTTCATTGCTTAGATCTCTGCATACCCTGAGACTGAAGTCTGGGTGGTCTGTTTCCCCTGGGTCTGGCTTGAAATGGCCTGGAGGGGGCTGGAAAGGACCAGTGTTTGGAAGGGCAATGCCTACTGAATCTAGGGGGTTGCACTTGTAAGAATTCTTTAACAGTCTGCATAGACTTAGCTTTTTCTTTCATCTTTTTAATAACCTCTTCTGCTTTGGTGCCAAACAAACTGTCCTTGTTCAAATGAGCATCTAGTAACTTTGATTTGACATGGTCTGGCAAAGTCTGTTCCTTGAGCCAAGCATGTCTTCTCAGTACAGAACCAGTGACTGCTGCCCGGCAAGATGCTTCTAGGGCATCAAAGCCACACTGCAAAGTATGCTTGCTGACTTGGCTTGCGAAGTGCATAAGCTCCTGCAATTCTTTATTTTCTGCACAGTCTGTAAAGGTAGCCACTTTTTGTTTAATAAGTTCCATAATATGTTGCTGGTACTTCAGCATGTGAAACTGACAATTCAATGCCCTAATAGCAAGAGTTGCAGAGGTATATACCTTCTTACCCCATCTGTCCAAAGCTCTGGAATCCCTGTCCAAAGGGGTGGGATTCTTGGCTGTAGTTGCCTTGATACCTTTAGGCCCTTGGGAAATGATCTCTGGGCCTGCAGTTGGACTCTTGAAAATACATTTGTGAGTGTCAGGTACTCTGTAGTACCTGTGTGGTTTCCTAGGGGCAGGAGGTAAAGTATCAGGAGTAAGACTGGATTCCATAAAAAAACATCATCAACAACTTCCAGGACAAGGGGTATTGCTAAAGGCCTGTGCTGTGGCAAATTTCGGAATTTTCTGAGTCTCTTTTTGGAATGAGGATAGTCTTGGCATTCCCAGTGGAAATGCTCTCTTAAAGTATGTAAGGTTTCACCAAAAGAAAAATCCTCTGGAGGGGAGGCAGAGGGAATGGATTCCTCTGCATCTGAATCCTCATAAATCAGATAAGGGCATGTCTTCATAATCAGATACCTCAGAGTCATTGGACTCCTGGTCTGTTGAAGCTGCAGGGGACTGGTCTCTTTTCCTCCTAGCAGGGGAAGGCTGACTTCCCCAATCAGCGTAATAAGGTCTTCTACCATTCTAAGCATTTGTTGTTGTGGAATGGGAGTAGGTGCATGCACTTTGGTCGTCGGTTTTCTAGGCATAGCGCATAGTCTAGGCCTAAGAAACTCAGTAGATTTAGATAAAAAAGAAGTCGTCGGTTTGAGTCAAACATCAGGTGAGAGAAGAACTGCCTCAAAATCCGGTGCCTGCACAGTGGTTCCAGACCCATCCAAGGTAGAGATATCCGCAGATTCCATAGTCGAAGAAGAGTTTTGCAGCATACTGGACTCTGAATTGGTCTCGGTAGAGGCCTGCAAATCCATTAAAGCGGGCATTATGGGCTGCAAAGGCTCCTCAATGAGTACCAGCGAACTGGCGACTAGCTTAATGGAAGTGTCGTCGGCAGCTTTGGACGTATGCAGTCTGTCTCAGTCTTTATCCTTACGTTTTTTAGGAATATCGGTAGTTGAATGGCATACCAAAGCCATTTCGGAATATGGAGATCGAGAATGAAAGAATTTAGTGACAATGAGAGCCTGACAACAAATGGTTCGGGTGTTGAACAAGGCACAAAACTGACAGTAAGGTACGTCGTGGTCTGGGCCTAAACAAGTGACGCAGTAAGAATGGAAATCTCTGTGTGGTATTTGCTTTCCACAGGCAAGACAATTGTTAACTTTTTGTGACACTGCTTAGAGCAAGAAAAAAGGTTCCCCAATGGGGTACTTAGCTTTAGAAGAGTTCAGGATTATTCAATTCATAAAGAAAATTCAGGTAGCGGCCGACCAGCACTTGTGAACTGCTTCTGCTTCGGGCTCCTCGGCAAGAAAGACTGATGTAATGGCGTCGGCTGCCTGTTTTTATACCCCTGAAGACTTGATGTCAGTCCTGGAGCGACAGCATCCGACGCACAAATACTAAGTCTCTGGTGTTCGGGCCGACTGAGGGCTACCTGCAGGCAGATAACCCAAGCTTGATGACTGCAACAGTGAAACATGAAGAACATCAGTGGTGAAACAAGACAGGGGTATCATGCTCCAAACCGATGCCATGGTACGGCATCCGAATAACTGGAACTGACTCATGACAAGTTGATTTAAAATCTGACTTACCAGAGGAACCTTTGCTCTACAGACAAGGTCTGCTGTGCAAAATCGAAGTGAAAATGTACTGTCCACTTCTATCCATTTATCATCCACCTATCAAAACTATCTTTTCCAACTTAATCACATACCATATAACATCTACTTCCTCCCACCACTCTGTCACTTAAAAATACATCCCTCCTCTTCACCTAGCTCTCCCACCATCATCCCTGCTCTATTCTTAATAATCCTAACCATTCCATCTCTCCAGTCACACTCTGTCTCTTCCACTTCCTCGTCCAGCAGCTCACACACTGCACAATATAAATCATAGCTGCCACTATCCTTCTCCCTCTACCAATTACATAAAACCATTATACCTTTCAAACAACCCCCTTCAGACTTTGTCTTCCTTTTCACCTCTAATCTCCTTATTCAACATGCTGACTACACACCTCTTCCTAACAATACTTTCATTTCTACTGGTATATTCTACTTCTCCATATCAAAAACTCTGTGCGTTCTACAAGATCAAGCCTGTTCTGACTATTGCAGCAAAAAAGTAGTTTGCCTCTGACTTCCTACATCCAACTCTTCTTTATGTCTCTCCAATAGTGATGGAGCTATAAATTACACAATACCTTCTCTCACAGCACTACTGTAAATATCTAAATACTCAGCAAATACACACAACAGATCCCGCCACTGCCTTGTATTTAAACAACTCTCCTGACATGAACTTCCACGTATATTATCCCTTTCCTAATTAGAATTCACACACAAAATTCTTTACAGGCCTAGTCAATATCCAGCACTAAGCAACCTACTTCAACATTCCTCCCCAAGAGACCCCTAAGCTCCATGGACCAAACTCTCCTCCATATTAACAAATCTTGTAATTCTCCTGGAGATGTCTTCTACTCCTCATACATCTATAGAATGTGGAACTCTCTACCTCTGACCTTAAACAAATACATAATCCTATCTTTTTCAAATCACAACATAAATTATATCTCAAGGACGCCTGGCTCTGCCCCTGCACTAATCCCAGCATGTACCTTTCAATGTCTCTATAAATATGGTAAAGTGTTTACTTCCATCTTTCTCCACTACTTGCAGTTTCTTTGAAAATCTTTTTTTGTGTTTGTAACAATAACGCTATTGAATGTATATTCCAACTGTACTAGCATTGCAGCTATAAACTTGCATCCATGATATGTATTTACTCACTGCCAAGTTGTAAATATTTTTTTTTATTCTTTATTCTTCTCTTTAATCATGCATTTGTTGCTATTTCCTTGCTTGGAGCTTTTCTCCCCAGGCATCTACAGAAAAGGGGGTACTTTCTGTGCCCAGGTAGACTATCCTGGTAAACAAATGTTAAGAAATGCATAAATACATAAATAAATAAAATGATTGACTATGAAGAATGTGCACAGATGTAATTCCAGGAAACATTTTGGAACAAAGTTGTGGAAGCATAAATTGAACTGGCAAAATGTTTACTTTCCTGATAAAGCAGGATTTGATATACATGTCACAGATACAGAATGAAAACAATCAATCTCTTGAAAAAGCACAATTTTGTGATTACTATCTATCCTTATTGTTGTTGGTAAAGGAGATTGGAAGGGATTATTCGTTCTGAAGGATTCAGACTTTTACAGTAAAAACTAGAGCTAGTTATGCATGTCATGTGAAAGAAGTAACTTTTCTTCCTGTTGGTCCTGTCTTAGTAGGGGAAATAGGCACATTTAACAATTTTAATGAATTAATTGGCTAAAATAATTTGCTTCCTGTGTTTAGTCCTAACAAAGTATTTGACTTTGTGGAAAAATAGTTACGGTTAAGATGCCACAGTTTCCAACTCACTGGTTCTTCTTGCTGGAGGTCTTGGTTTCACTTCCCAGATAACAGTTAATATTATCTTTTCACTTTTATTGTAATCCATGGTGGTGCAGTGGTAGCGTTGTTGCCTCACAGCAAGAGGTTCTCCCGTTCGATTCTTGTCTGGAGTGTGGGAAGTGCCTTCTGTGTGGAGTCTGCATGTCCTCCCGATGGTTGGGTGGGCATTCGAAAGACATGCGTAAATGGGCGTGCCTTCGTTGAAGGTTGAACATCAAGCTGGCACCTCGGCGTTCATAAAAATCTACTGGCAATCATTAGCGGACCGGAGTTCCGCTGTGGCGACCCCTAACCGGGAAAAGCCGAAAGACAAACAACAACTTTTATTGTTTACTTTAGCCGAAGGGGAAGCCTTTTTTCTGTACACATATGTGTGTGTGTGTGTGTGTGTGTGTGTGTGTGTGTGTGTGTGTGTGTGTGTGTGTGTGTGTGTGTTTGTAATTTGACCCTAATTGCCATGTTAGGGGTTTCCTAGCTGAAATGGTAAAGTTTTAAGGGAAAACTCAACCACTATCTGTACATCAGTTCTTGCTGGTCCAGTGGCAACAACACCAGCACTGTATGCTGGGGGTCTTGGGTACATGTCCAAGTACAAACTAATATTATCGTTTCACCTTTGTGATTCAAACAATACTTAAGCACAGAGCTTGTGATTCAAACAATGCTTAAGCAGAGAGCTTTCTCTACATTAGAGTGCATGTATGTTTGTATGTGTGCTTGTGTGAGTGATGCTCATTTTTAATGTTGGTTCAAAGAAAGGAGAATTTAGTTTCTCCAGCATTAAAGTCCTGTGGAAATTCAGTTAGAAAGCACTTTAAGAATGATACAACTTGCTGTGACTTGCAATCTGCTTACCTTCGAAACACCTGCAAAAGTTGAAATACACGAGAAATATGCTCTGCCTTTATAGAAACTGAACAAGAGCCAATGCAGCCATTTTAGAGTTACGGCCACAAGAACACAAAGGGGACCACAGTTGATGACCTTAAAGCCTTCCACAAAAAAACAACATATTTGTATACAAATAGGTATATAGAGAATTACGATTTGGTCACTGATCATAACCTGCTTATTATGTATTCAAGGAATGGATGTCAAAAAATTCACATCCAGAGTGAAGTTCGAGAGGTGAATCCTGGCATCCATGTCGAGAACACATAATTTACGGTTATGATCAGTGAAGCGGTCATCATTTTTTTAAATGCATGCAGCTTTATCTGCTTCATGTACTACTAGTTACAGGGGAAAAAAACTCTGTTTTCCCAACTTTCAAAGCTGTAAAACATTTAGCAAGTCCTATCAACAGAGGTAGTGCAACACAGTCCATTACATTTACACTTAGCCTTCATCCCTCCCAACTGTCTACATTTTTGCAGGAAAGGCTGCGGTGGTACAGCGGTTAGCGTTGTTGCCTCACAGCAAGAGGTTCTCCTGTTCGATTCTCGGCTGGAGTGCCTTCTGTATGAAGTCTGCATGTCCTCCCCGTGGTCGAGTGATGTTAAAGACATGCAGGTAGGTGCGTGCGTGAATGAGCGTGCCTTCTTTGAAGGTTGGGCGTCAGGCTGGCAACTCGGCACTATAAAATTCCACTGGCAATCATTAGCAGACAGGAGTTCCACTGTGGCGACCCCTAACCGGGAAAAGCTGAAAGATACGGATTACTGCTTCATATTTTCAGAATGTTCTTCATAAAATCAGTGGTTTTCGGACAAACCATCAAGGACTGAAGTCAGTAAATAATGGCACTCATTTGAGTATCAGAGTTTGTATCCTTTAGGAAATGGATGCTAACATATCCTGTTATTCTAGCAACTGAGTTTGTTTGAGGAAGTTTGGGAGATGTTACCAGTATGGACAGCAGACAGAAATAAACCTTTTATTACTCCCATTGTCATTTGGGGGACAGTACAGGCAAATTTTACTGCCTGGTGCTAGACCCAACCTTAACAATATAATCAGGGGGTGCTTAACATTTGTTAAGGTCCAGTCACGTGTCATTCTGGCGCTTAACTGGTTTGTCTTTTTTCTGAATATCAGAGTTAATCACCTTGCTTCATGCACTACACAGATATATATTTCGAAGTGTGTGTGTGTGTGTGTGTGTGTGTGTGTGTGTGTGTGTGTGTGTGTGTGTGTGTGTGTGTGTGTATGTCTGTATTTTGAAGTGCATGTTTATCTTGGAGAAGATGTCTTGGAAGCTCAGGACAGACATTAAGACAATATCAGGAAGGCTGTGTATTAACACATGTTCAGGAATAAAAAAAAGTATGTGGATGCATCTGTGTATGGACAGTAACAGCTTGTTTCTGAGCCAGAAGGTCACAGAAAAATACAAACAGAAGATCTGTGCTTACTACAATAATGCCTGGGAGAAGCTGTCTTGATTAATGAAGAGGCAGAAAGGAAAATCCAGGCCTTGTCCTCTGAAGCTTTAAGGACATTTCATTACTCAAACAACGGGAAGCATTTAACTGAACACTGTCTTACAATGCAAAGCAGTACAAATTGATCCCATAGGCCACAGTGGGTACACTCTCACTCTCTTCCTGGTAGGACATCATGTGATGTGAGAAAAACATGGTTAAGAAATTCAAAAAGTAGACACAGACCACTTTCAATAAGATGAATTAAGACTAATGATGCATGTTGTTGCTTTACAATGTTCAGTTTGCAATCTGCACGTGTTACATTTTCCTAACATGTGTGTTCTATGACCACTTTACTCTGACTGCTGCAGTGGCTCCCCTTGCTAAGAAACTGTACATATACTGACATGTGGACTGATGGATGTACTCCCTAAGGTTATCTTATTTTACTTATTTAATAATAATAACATTATAGTACAGGTCAACTGTTCACACTCTTGACATTGTCAGGACTGGTACAGGTCAGTACAGCATGGCACTTTATTGTATCCCACCTCTCATGTACATTTCACATGATTCTATATCCATGCATTGTCATACTATCTTCTCCACTCTGCTTTTCCATCAGTGCCTTGATTTTCACCTCCCTTTGCACTTTTTTCTGCTTTCTCAATAAATTATGTTGCTTTATTACAGTATAACCTCTGCTCCACCCTCAGCCATCAGTGATATTTTCTCTTTTATTGAATATTTGTGTGTGTGTGTGTGTGTGTGTGTGTGTGTGTGTGTGTGTGTGTGTGTGTGTGTGTGTGTGTGTGTGTGTATTGCTCTACATTACATCACACTGTTGACCTCTACACTTGAACTACCAGAGGTGCTTGTGCACCATCATTGTTTACCTCTGCTCTCCTACTTAACTCTGTCCGCAAGGTGAACTAAATGTAGATGCAGAGCTCTGCTGCAGGAGTGACAAGGAGCTGCTTGCTCATAGTGCACACTGGCCTGGCCACATACATGCATGATTAACATCGCTGCTCATCAATCGCATATTGTGAAAAGTGGTTGTTTGGCCACCATTGCGGATTGGGCATCTATGAATCTGCAGGAAAAAAACATCTTGCTTGTTTTGTTTAGAAAGATCTGAGCTTGATATGCATCACTTACTTTAACTTCAGATGTAGATGTCACAGGTAAAATCTTAGTGTCATGGTAACCAGCAGTTGGAAATTGTGGAAAGATATACTCACCCTGTAACATCAGAGTTGTACTCCCTACAAGCCATTCATATTAAGCCAGTATAATTACAGTGCAACCTGATCTAACAAACCTAGTAAGCTGCTATGACAACCGCTAACCTGAGCAAGAGTAAGCAGAACAACTGTCCTTTTCATTCATAGATGAATTCCCATGCTAAAACGTAGATTCCTTGTGTACGGCTACTTGAAAATAATTGTGCACCATCTTAAAAAGAGCATGGATGGTAAATTAACAACTACTGCCTATACAGCATAGAACACGGAGGTCAGTACAATGGTATTTCCAATGATGCATTTTTTTCTTGTCAATTAATAAGGCAAATGTGACAAAAGGAACCTGTTTTCAGTTTTGAAAAGGAAAGTTACATAAGAAAACATATCAGAATGTGTAAACTTCAGTTTACTCTGAAAGAATTAAAAATATTCTTTAGACAGTCTTTTTTTTTAATCTGAAACAAAGTGTTTTTCTTGAGCCAAAAATGAAGCCATTTAATGTAAAACTGCAGAAATGAGTGCCTCCAATGATATTCGTGGTTCTGAACACACACAGAAAACAGTTAACTACTGACACTCAAAAAGATGAATAAATTTCCACTAATAGATTCAACAGGAAAAGGACAATTTAAAAAAGGAATCCATAAATAAACATAGCACTGGGAGAACCCATGAACTGCAGAAAAAAATAAGTGAAGGCAAAGTAGTCAACAAGGCAGAACACCAGAGTGTCTAAGCTGATCACAAGACCTAGGTTATAAACCAGGCATCTCCTAGTTGCATCCTTTATGTTAATTATGTAGTCACTTAATTCTTAGAACTGCAGTGTTGTTCAAAACACAAAAATGCCTCCTTCCAGTGGGCCAGCCAGCAGGTTACACTAAAATGAGAAAACAAATTGTAAAGAACACATACCGTGAGCCCTCTAGTTCCCCAAAATTACACTATGTTTATCTAAGCAGTAATCCACGACTGAGTGAGGCTGTATCAGGATTTACCCATGGCTGGTATGGTTTGTTCAAGGAAGTGAAGTAATTACTAGAAAATGGAAATTAACATCTAAACCAGCTGCACCTGAAGTATTAGATATTGTAAAAAAGATAACCAGAACTAGAGGTAGGAGCTATAGAAAAGAAAAAAAAGAGAAAATTACATAGAAATTAAATGGATTTTGCATGAGCAATATATGGAGAATAATGTTCAGGAGGAGGAAGAGTGAGGGTTAAGGGATGGTAGGAAATGAGTAATTTATGTAATGATGGACTGAATAATAAGTATTAAAAAGAAAACGAATGTGTATATGATGCATGCAAACAACGAGAAAACATCACTATGCTATGCTTTCTTTTCTATTTATGCATGTCATACGTATGTCGTTTCAGTTGTGACTTATAAAGATACAAAAAATAGGGCTCCCCAAGCTGCTGCTTATTGTATAGAAAACACACCACTTCAAAATGAGATGGTAGTGAAAGACCCAGGTACCTGCGTGGACAGCTTTCTCACACACAGCTCGTGGCAAAATGTATTTCCTCTACATTCAAAGAAATCCTCTCCTCTCTCTGCTTAAAACACCTGAAATACCAAGAAAGACTGGAGGCTGTATCTCTAAATTCAGTATCATACAGACACCATAGGGGCGATTGTGCCTTGTTTATAGGGCCATAAGGGATTCAATAGTCAAAGAACTGTTATACCTCTAAAAATCAAACAGTCCTACTAACATTAG
Organism: Protopterus annectens; assembly: GCF_019279795.1. NCBI lineage: Eukaryota > Metazoa > Chordata > Ceratodontiformes > Protopteridae > Protopterus > Protopterus annectens. The sequence goes on from NC_056748.1 coordinate 723,736,423, forward strand.
GGGAAGAGATGTAAATGCACTCCAAGAAATAATTAAGGCAAGATGGAGGGATAGATTTATCATGCAGCCTATCCCTTCTCTTTTAAAGGGAGCTGGACAACTGGCTGGGTATAAATTCATGCCTAGTATGACCAGTCTGGCCATTCCTGGAAGAAGAGGTTAAGACCTAAGGGTGGGTAGTGGCACGGTGGAAATGACCTCACTACTCAGATATCTTGCAACTCCTGTGATGCTAGTCACTGTACCCACCCTTGAAAAGGCACACTCATGAAAGTAGGGCTTACCTCAGCTAATAAACTAATAAAAAAAGTACAGTTCACTAAAAAGGGAGAAAATGCAGCCGTTTTACATGCCTGTATTTCATGTATAAGTCAATCGGTACCACAGTCGGCACAGCAATTTACCTTTTTATTCTGATTATTGTCTACCCTCTTCAGGGTTATCTAAAGAAGCACTAGGGTATAACACATTTAAAACCTTCTTAAGAACTTACCAACCTGTGAGGCTGGACTCCTAAGAAACTGAAGATATGAAGCCTAACCTGGAAGCCAGTAGCCCAATGTCAAAAGGGGGATACACATTTCATAAATGTAAGTCAAAAGATGGTAATGTAGAGGCTGGTACCATTCTGTAGATATACAAGGATTTCATTATGCACTACACAACTTGGTATCATTTAGTGACCTAGGAGATGGAGCAGCTGGCACTAAATAGGTAAAACTGGCTCATCTATCTTAATGAGGGAGGTGGCCTGGTCCACTGCAAGGTAAAAGCTGGTAGAAGCTGGACATAAATCGAGAAGCTGAGATGGGTGTATAGATCTGCCAAGCAGAACATTGTACAGTGGATTACTACTTTCTGTGAGCGTAACAAAGTATTCAACATGCAGGCCCCTTCAGGGAAGCACATTTCTGTCTGGAGGACAGACATTTTTTTCCACCAGCACATTCCCGATCATCAAGTTCCCCAAGCATCTTACTGACCCATTCACCTCTTGCCTGCCTGGAGTTGTGACATCCCACTTTAACCCACCTTTCAGTTGTGGCATATTTATCAGTCAGGCTGGGGGGGGGGGGGAGTAATAGTCAAGCATTGATGGGTCATCATTCTCAGAATGTTTTTTTTTCTCATCTAATCCTATCGCTTATGGCTGAAATGTGTGCTTGCAGATATGAGAGTCTGCTGTGCTTGTGAGCATCTGCATTCCTGCACATGTTCAGTTGTTTCCATTATGATGGCTCAGAAGAATCAAGTGTAAGTCTTCAACTCATGAGCTGCCTGCTCTGTATCACTCTACAGCAGATGTCACTGCAGTATGTCAGACTACCTCCCTCTCTCCCTCCCCAACAGGATGGGACAGCCAGCATTTGACACTCACTCCCACCTTTCCTCATCCACTCCTCCAATGGCATGATTGCTAGTTATTCCTGGATTCCCTGGGTCACAATGAGGTCTTCCTCCCTCTACACCAAAGTTGGTGAACGACCTCACCTTCTCCATATTATCTGCCAACAAGACCAAAATCATTCCTGTCTCAGAGGCTAAACTCCTAGGACTTACCATTGACCAACAACTCAAATTCAACAAACACATATCAACAACCATCTCTAAAATCCACAAAAAGTTAAGCTCTCTTTATCGATGCAAAAGGTATCTAACCTCTGAATCTTATGTTGCCACAGCCAGAACCCATCTTCTATCTACACTACGATATGTATCCCTAGTTCTAACAAACCTATAGAAAACTGACTTGAATAAACTTTCCACCCTCCTACAACAAAATCGCTAGATTTGGTAATGCCAAATCACGGTCCCACCATTGCCAATCCCTACATTCTTTACACTGGCTAGAATTTCCCAACCTATTAAGGTACCATCCATTCAATCTAGCTCACCAAATAATGTACTATCCCGAGAAAACCCCTGCTTTGAATGGCCTTCTAAACTTCTACAATGCTAACAGACAACTACGGTCCAGCAACAAAGCCTTAATTGAAACAATCTCATGTAAAAACAACTCTGGGGAATCTCTCTTTGCTCATGAAATTGCTAAAATATGTAACAACCTTCCTCCTGACCTCAGACTACAATATTGTACACCCTCTTTCAAGATCCTCCTCAAACGATACCTCTACACCAACCATCTATGCAACTGTAATGGACCACCATGAAGCCACATCCACCTATAGTGGTATATTCCCTTTTATCCCTGGTCAACACAAGTAATGTGCTCTGCCAAAGCCTCTATACATACTTACTATATATTGTTATACTAGGGAAATACCTTGCAAAACTCTACCTATGTTCTCTGTCTATGGTTATTGTATATATTGTACATTATATTATTTGTTTGTTCATCCCAAAATGGGCAATGTTCTCATATTGTATATTAACTGCTGAAACTTTTGCTACCTTTCACTGTAACCAAGTTAAACTTCTCACTCTTAATTTCTACTGTATTCATTTTATAATTGTATACTTCTGTAATTTGTATGCTTTTACTTTGTAATTGTATGGAGCTTTTCTCCCCAGGACTCTGCTAAAAATGGCCACTTGCTGTCCATTCAGACTATCCTGGCTAACACATGTTAAATAAATAAAAATAAAATAAAATTCTCAGATTCTCCTGGAGGATGTCAGCCTGTGATGTGACCTGTGACCTCTCAAAACTATACCACAGAACACTGGGCAAATAGGAGGAACTAATGTGGGAAAAGGAGTTTAATGACTGCATGGCAGATGAGGAGCCCCCAAAAAATTACTAAGTAAAGGCAGCTCCACAAAGTGGAGGAATGAGTCTTTCACTGAGACCCAGATGACCTTGCTTCTTCTATCAACGTACTCAATGAAGAAACCAGAAAGCATAGCAAGGAACACAAACTATAGAGCAGACCTGCTTACCTCTCCTCCTGGGGAGGACTGGGGACATATGTCCCAGTAGTCCTTTCTGTCTGTAATCCCTGATGAAGTTTGAGAGGGTTGGAAGATCTGCCTTTGGGTTCGAGGATGCATGATACTCACAGAAATGGGAGACAATCCCGCTCATTGCCAAGAGCATATCTACACTCTCAGTCTGTGGGACCTTGCAGGAATGTGCAGGGAACAGTGTGGCTTAAGTTAAAAAACTCTCTAATGGTACTTTCTGATGCCATGTCATGACCGTGCTCTCATTCTTAAAGGGGGTTAACAGGGAGTATCAGTGGCTATGGCACTGACTTGATGGTATGGAAGAGAGAAAATATGAAAGAGTGGGACAAAAAAGCATGATTCAAATAAAAAAACAGTTTGCAGAACCCTCTATAACTATAAAACAAAAAATCCCGCCCGCCGAAGAATCACGCAAGCAGGTGCACCCCACAAAATGATACTTAAGTCACTTCCAGCATGACAATAACCATTGTACAAATTTACTGCATCACTAATGCATGCTACTCACAATAGGCTCATATGTTCATAGGTGATTACTAGGCTAACAGCACAACAGCCTTTACAAGCCTAGCCAATAATACCCAGGATATGACAATCTTCTTCTTTCGGCTTTTCCCAGTTAGGGGTCGCCACAGCAGATCACCTTGTCCACTCATGATTGGCAGTGGAGTTTTACGGTGTTGAGTTGTCAGCCCGGTGCCCAACCTTCCACAGAAGGTGCACGCACTCACGCCTAGGGCCAATTTAGAGTACCCAGGATATGACAATGTTTGTCTTTTCATCTTTTCCCAGTTAGGGGTCGCCACAGCGGAACTCCGGTCCGCTAATGATTGGCAGTAGATTTTTTTTATGGTGCCGAGTTGCCAGCCCAACACCCAACCTTCAGCGAAGGCACGCCCATTCACGCATGTCTTTTGGAGGCCACTCAACCACGGGGAGGACATGCAGACTCCACACAGAAGGCATTCCAGTCATGAATCGAACAGGAGAACCTCTTGCTGTGAGGCAACAATGTTACCGCTGTACCACCCTGGATATGACAGTACTATATCTTAATTCCCTAGATATGGGATGGGGTAAAGATTGATAAAGGACAAGGGTAGTACCCCAGGAGTGAATTTACGGTTACCAATCCATTTTTCCAAATTCATTTTGAAAAGAGTGAGGGACAGGCTTTATTTTACAAAGATAGGAAGTTTATTCCACAGAGGAGGTAGTCTTGGGGATTCTAATCTGTCTCTCCATCAAGTTCTACTAAAGTCATAAATAAGGTTCAGGTCCATGGAAAGTACAGTTGTGTACACTTACCATAAATGTAGATGTTCGAGTGTATTTACTGTTGCAGTCATTACATTTGGGCTATCTGCTTGCAGGTATCCCTCAGCCAGCCTGATTATCAAAGTCTTGGGTCCTGCATCGGTTGCTGTCTCTTCTTCCATGACGTCAGGTGGTCAGGGGTATAAAGCATGCAGCCAATTCCATTACATCAGTTTTTCTTGCCCCAGATGTCAGGTGCCCCCATAATGGGAAGCAATTATATACAAGGTTACCCCTCCAACAAAAAGCAAATACACCAGAAAGCTTAAATGCAGTAAAAAAGAAGATAGGTATAGCCAATAGACGTCAGGGGGATGGAGGGAGGGTAACCAGGACTGCAACAGTGAATACACTTGAACATCTACATTTATGGTAAATGTACACAACCGTGCTATGTTTTTTGTGTTTCACTGTTGCAGTCATTACATTTGGGTAGATTCCCAAAGCTAAGGAAGGGAGGAGGCAATTAGAGAGAATTAGGACCAGCTATTAGGCCCTGCAAGACTGCAGTGGCAAAACCAGCTCTGGACTTAGAAAAAATAGGCAAGTGATAATGACTGATGAAGGTATGAACAGAACTCCAGGTAGCAGCTTCTAGGATATCCTGGTATGAACACCTCTGAGAAAGGCTGTTGAAGTAGATGCAGCCCTGGTGGAATGTGATCTTATCCCCTGTGGGGTAGGTTTTCCATGGTGCTTATAGCAGAAATGAATGCAATGGCCTATCCACTTAGAAATGGTTTGCTTTGAAATGGCCTTCCCCTCTGCCCCTGCAGCAAAGGCAACTAGCAGCTGTTCAGTTTTCCTGAGAGGCTTAGTCCTGTCCAAATAAAGTCTAAGTTGTCTGTGCACGTCCAAAGAGTGCAGTATTTGTTCTCCTTCATTCTGTGGATTAGAACGGAAGGTTGGCAAATGAATGGACTGATTAAGGGCCACACTGGATACCCACCTTAGGCATAAAGGAAGGATTGATCCTGAGGGACACCCTGTCTGCATGGAAGATGATGAAGGGCTCCACTGCCATGAGGGCCTGTAATTCAGACACTCTTCTTGTTGAAGTGATGGCTAGAAGGAAGGCCGTTTTCCAAGAAAGGTATTTCAACTCTGCAGTTGCAGCTGGCTCAAAAGGAGGTAGAGTGAGCTTTTCCAATACAAAGTTAAGGTCCCAGGCTGGAGTAGGGGCTCTCCTGGGTGGTCTTAAATTTTTGGCCCCTCTGTGGAATTGCTTCAGCAGGGGGTGAGAGAAGAGGGGTGGCTCCGTATTATAATGTGCTGAAATGGCTGAGGCATGAATTTTAATAGAGGAGAAGGAAAGGCCCTTGTGAAGCATCTCTGTTAAGTATTGAAGAATATGCAGTAAGCTAGGCACTGTTGTGCCCATCTGCTGAGTTTGACTCCAGGAACAGTATCTTTTCCACTTTTCAGCATAGGATTTTCTAGTACTAGGCCTCTTTGCCTCCAGAATGACATCCAGCACTTGCTTACTGAGGGATGGTATTGGAGAGCTCAGGCAATTAGCCAGGCTGCAAGGTTCAGGGTTTGAAGCTGGGGGTGCAGAATCTGGCACGCCTGCTGGGGCAGCAGGGAAAGGGTCTGAGGCAAGAGGGCATACCAGTGTTGGTGTGGCAAGCCTGGTGCAATAAGTATTGTCCTTGGTTTATCCTGTTTGTTTAGCAGAACTTTCGAGAAGAGAGGTAGATGGGGAAAGGTATAAACTGAGAGGCTTTCCCAGGTGAAGGACAGGGCATCCACTTTCCAAGCTTGTCTGTTGGGAGTTCTTGTGCAGAATTTGTCCAATTGGTAGTTCTAAGGAGAGGCAAGCTCCCCAATTTGTTTCTCAACATGTTTAATATCTTTGGTTCCAGTTTCCACTCGTGTGGGTCCATGAGATTTCTGCTTAGGTCATCTGCCAGTGAATTTAGCTTGCCTGGCAGGAATTGAGCTTGTAGGTGCACTTGGTAGCTCAAGGTTGGGTTCCACAGAGCCATGGCTAGTCTGCAGAGAGGGTATGAGTGGGTTCCCCCCTGCCTGTTTATGTACCACATAACAGTGGTGTTGTCTGTCTTTACCAGTAATTGTCCTGGAAGAATGTGGTCCTTGAAGGCTGTCAGAGAATTCTGTACAGGTAACATTTCTTTTAGATTGATATGCAGGTGCATTTGACTCGGGTTCCATTTGCCCTGAATGCACTTGACCTGCCAAGTGGGCCCCCCCATGCATAGTCTGATGTGTCTGTTGTTAGGGTTTCAGCTGCAGGGGGTAGAGTGAATGGCAGTCCCTTGTTGTGGTAGCAGGCCTCTGCCCACCAAAGGAACTCTGTCTTTATACAAGGAATGATAAGAATCATTGATTCCAGGTCCTGAGAATGTTGACACCATAGGCTTTTTAGATACCATTGTAGTTTCCTCATATGCAGTCTTGCATATGGAATTAGTAGGATGTAAGAGGCCATGAACCCCAGGGCTTGCAGACAGCTGGGTCTTTGTGCCCAGTAGTTTGAAGTAAGCTGTCAAATAAACTTGGTCTCTGGTGTGAGGTAGGCCATCTGGGAAGTTGTGTTCAAGCTTGCTCCCAGGAATACAATTTGTTGGCAGGTTACTAGATGAGATTTCTTTTCGTTTATGGTGTACCCCAGCGAGGTTAGCAGTTTCTTTACAAATGCCAGATGATTTAATAGTATGTCCTGGCTTTCTGCCTGAATTAGACAATCATCCAGGTATGGGTATATTTGAATATTTCTTTGCCTGCAGAATGCAATGACTGGAGCTAGGCATTTTGTGAATACCCTGGGTGCAGTAGATAAGCCAAAGGGCAGTCCAGAGAACTGATAGTGCATGTAGCCTGCTCTGAAGTGTAGGTATTTTCTGTAAGATTCCCTTATTGGGATGTGCAGGTAAGCTTCCTTTAAGTCCAATGTTGCCAACCAGGCATTTTTGCCTAGCATGGGAAGCAGCTAATGATGGGTTAGCATTTTGAATTTTGGGATTACCAAAAAGGTGTTTAGAATGGACAGATCCAGGATAGGACGCCAGGAGTTGTCTTTTCTGGGTACCAGGAAAAGTCTGGAGTAAAAACCTTGTCCCCATTCCTCTGCTGGGACAGGTTGAATAGCTCTGATACTAAGAAAAAAAGAGAACCTGCTGTTGAGCCTCTGCCCACTAATTTGGGGGTAGGTCTGGCCAACCGTTTGGGGTTGGTAAGGTGTGGAAGTGGAATCTGTATCCTTGGGAAACTACATTTAAAACCCATTTGTCTTGGGTAATGAGTTCCCAGTTTTTTGCATGCAGGGCGATATTTCCCCCTAAAGGAGCAGTCAGTTAAGCAGGGCTTGGAAGGTTTAAGGTTAAGTCATTGTGACAGTTTACCATAGGGGGGTGTCTTACTACTTCCAGCTTTGGAAGTGGGAGCCCTCCCACTGCTTAGGCCTGTGAGCACCTTGAGACTGTAGCCTAGGTGGTCTGCTGTTCCTGGGTTTGGACTGAGAAGGCCTGGAAGAGACAGGAAAGGAGCAATTCTTAGAAGGCCAATGCCTACTAAATCTGGGAGGCTGTACGTGCAGGAAATCTTTAACAGTTTGCATAGATTTAGCTTTTTCCTCCATCTTTTTAAGTACCTCTTCTGCTTTGTTGACAAACAGGCGGCCTCGGTTTAAGGGAGCATCCAGTAATTTAGCTTTAACATGATCTGGCAAAGTTTGCTCCTTAAGCCAAGCATGCCTTCTAAGAACAGACCCAGTGACAGCAGCCCTGCAAGATGCCTCTAAGGAGTCAAAACCACATTGCAAAGTATGTTTACCAACTTGTTCAGCAGAATGCATTAAATCATGTAATTCTTTATTTTCAGCACAGTCAGGAATCAACATCATTTTCTGTTTAAGTAATCCAATAATATGTTGCTGATACTTTAACATATGAAACTTGCAGTTTAAGGCCCTAATGGCCAAAGTAGCAGAAGTGTATACCTTCTTACCCCATCTGTCCAGGGCCCTGGAATCTCTATCAGAGGGGGTAGTATTTTTGGCAGTAGTAGGTTTAATGCCTTTGGGTCCCTGTGAAATGGTCTCTGGGTCTGCAGTAGGATTCTTAAAGAGGAACTAGTTAGAGTCAGGTACTCGGTAATACCTGTCAGGTTTCCTGGGAGCTGGAGGTAAAGTGTCTGAGGCCAGGCTAGATTCCAAGAAGGCATCATCTACAATGTCCAGTACAGGAGGGATAGCTAAAGGCCTGTGTTGAGGTAGGAGTAAGAATTCCCTAAGCCTCTTTTTGGAGTCAGAGTAATCCTGGCTTTTCCAGTGGAAATGCTCCCTAAGAGTGTGCAAAGTTTCACCAAAAGAGAAATCTTCCGGAGGGGAAGCAGAGGGAATGAAGTCCACTGCATCAGAATCCTCATAGGTAGATAAGGGCAAATCCTGGTCATCAGAAGAAATGTAAATTTCAGAATCCTAATCAGAAGAATCAGAAGGAAAATCACTTCTAGGTCTCTTGGAGGGGGAAGGCTGGCTTCCCCTAATTAGAGTAATAAGGTCTTTAGCCATTCTTATCATTTGTTTTTTAGGCATATGGGCCTGACCATGCAGTTTGGATGTCGGTTTTCTAGGCGTGGATCGAGTTTTAGGCCTTGAAGAAGAAGATGGCATCGGTTTGATATGCAAGTCAGTAGGCCTGAATACACCCTCAGAAGCCAGTGCCTGCACAGCGGCTCTGGACCCATCCAAGGTTGAGACATCCACAGGTTCCATAGTCGAAGAAGCATCTTGTGGCATACCGGACTCCGAATGGGTCTCAGTAGAGGCCTGCGAATCTGAAGCAGTGGGTATCAGGGGCTGCGAAAGCACCTCACTGAGTACCAGTGAACTGGCGACTAGCTTAACAGAAGTGTCGTTGGCAGCTTTGGACCTATGCAGCCTGTCTCTGTCTTTATCTTTACGTTTTTTCAGAATGTCGGTAGTCGGATGGCTTACCGAAGCCATTTCTGGATAATTAAACAGAGTACCGAAATAGTTTGAAGCGTAAATGAACCGATGACGAATAGTTTGAGGATTGAATAAGGCACAAAACCGACAGCAAGGGCCATCGTGGTCTGGGCCTAAGCAAGGAATGCAGTACGAATGAAAATCTTTATGAGGTATATGCTTTTCACAAGTAATACAATTGTTAACTTTTACTGACATCGGTTTGGAGTAAGAAAGAGGATTCCCAATGGGGTACTTAGCTTTTTTAAAGACTTCAGTTCTGAAACTCAAAAACATACATTTCAGGAGTCGGGCGACCGGCACTTGCAAACTGCTTCTGCTTCGGGCACTGCACGGCAAGAAAGACTGTTGTAATGGCATCGGTTGCATGCTTTATACCCCTGACTACCTGACGTCATGGAAGAAAAGACAGTAACCGATGCAGGACCCAAGACTTTGATAATCAGGCCGGCTGAGGGCTACCTGTAAGCAGATAACCCAAATGTAATGACTGCAACAGTGAAACACGAAGAACATTGGGTCTATATTAGAACATCGAAAGTTTAATGGTTCAAATTACTAAAGGTCGATCTTTAATAATCGAACCATTAAAAGTTCACAAAAAATAAATTAAAAAAAAAAAGAAAATCTAAAGAGTGGAGGCAGGGTGGCAAGTCCCCCTGTGCCCCCACACCCCCGCTACTTAAACATACTAACTCTGAGACTGCACTACATTGAAGTAAATGGAAATATCCCCTTACGGAGATTTCCGTTTATCTGTTTGACGTTCTGCACTTTCACTATTCTCGTGTTGACAATGTCGGATTCAACACTGTCAGCTTTCGACAATACAATAGGTAACCCCATGGAACGTGTAACCCTTTTATAATTTTTCTTTTGAATATGTAACATTTTCATTAGGGCTGGATCGTAGAATGCCTTGTAGGTCAGGCATAAGTCCCCTTTCAATAAACAATATGCGATGGAGTAAAGGCATAGGGCCTTTAGGCAGTCTGCATAAGACATGTGTCTTACACTTTGTATTTTTTTAATGAGAAACCTCTGGGGCCACTCCAGTTCGTGTAAGTGTATGGTTAGGTACATGAAGAAGAGAGCATTGTACTCAATTATGGGTCTGATAAGGGCCAAGTACAATGGCACTATGACTTCTTTTGATCTTGATGCCATGCTTTTACTTATAAGTTGAGTCACAGAGAAGGATTTCCTCACTATTATAGCTACCTGGTTGTCAAAGTTTAGTTTACTTTCTATCTGTGTTCCTAGGTCCCTCACCATTGGCTCTGCTGTTAGGGGTATATTATCAATATTATAATTTGCAGGAATATCTGATTTACCAAAGGTTATGATTACGCATTTTTAGCATTTAGTCTCAGACCATGGTTCTGGTACCAGTTGTTTATCATTTTTAGGCCTGTTTGCAAGATGTCATTATCGACTGGGGAGTCAATGACTGCTCCCAGCTTAGAGTCACCAGTGAACTTGGTGAGCCACAGGCCTCCAAAAATGGCCTTCACTTCACAGAAGTACATACCAAACAGGAGGGGTCCAAACACTAAGACCTGTGGGACACAGCTAGTAACAGGTTTCTTATCGGATAGCATGTGTCCTATCAGTGAGCCAGCTGGCTATTCATCTGACAATGTAGGGGTTTATGACTAACTCAGTAAGTTTATCTTTGATCCCTGGGATTGTGTTGAAAGTTTAGCTAGGTCTAAATAGGCCATATGTACTATTTTACCCTCGTCCATAAACTCGGTGACTTTCTTGAAGAAGTCCACCTCACTGAACATGTAAGACCCCCCTTTGACAAAGCCAAGCTAGGTCTGGTCCACTCTTTCGAGAGTTCCTTTGTGTTATTGATCAGATCCACTGTAATTCTCGCCATGGTCTTGCAGATAAGCCTGGTCAAGCTTGTGTGTCTGTAGTTCCCTGGATCAGTTTATGGGCCCCCTTTGTGCAGAGGGACAACTGCTGAAGTCCTCCATTCTACTGGGCCACAGCCCTTCTGGAGGCTCTAATTAAAGAGGGTTTCTAGTGGCCCTGACAGATTTTGTTTTAAGCTATTTAATAAGTATCCTAGAATGTTGTCGGGACCCATGGAGGCTGTGTTTTTGGCCCTAGCGAGTGCAGTTAGGACCTGTTCCCTTGTAATAACTGATAGGGTAATGGCAATGACTACATAACCTGTTTTACCTCTCACCCAAGTCATAGCTAAAAAGGATACATTATGGATTAGCTCACTTACCTAAAGTAAGACAATAAAAAAATTACTTACTGTCACAGTGAGTTTTAACACATGACAACTCATTTATCTGTACCTACATGCTATGCATGGACACTGGTGAAGCCCTTACTTAGCAAAATATTTTGTGCTGCCATCTAGTGACAGCCATTTAACAATTACACTTAGTGATGACCAAGAAGATTATGTTCTCTACTGCTGCTATAATTCAAACCCACCAGCATGGCCGGCCTTAGGCATAGGCCAACTAGGCAGCCGCCTAGGGCACCGCCAGTCTAGCAGGGGCACTTTTCCAGTATTTATTTGGTGTAGGTAGACCAGGATGGGGACACCAGGTAATGTGTTGGAGGGTGCTATAGAGCCCTTTTGCCTAGGGCACCATTTGACCTAGGGCCGCTCCTGCCCACCAGTAGCTAAAATCTTACAAATTCTGCACATAAAAATGTATCTTGCATTGATAAACTCTTTTCTTTCCTTTTTTTACTTAATATCATCAATGGTGCCCATTTCTTTCTTTACACCAATCTCATTTTACACATTAGTTTTACAGGCTCTGCACAGTTAAACTGCATGTCACAGATGATCATTTTATTATGCACACAGTTCTACTTGCCCTGACTTATCTGCAATTTTATTCTTCTTTCTAACCAATCAAGCCCCTACTCTGATCACATCCATTCACTGCTGTTCACAGCAGCAACATCCTCTTGTCCAGCCACCCATAAATGCCTTCCCCTTTGAGCAGAAGGCTATTATGTGGATGTGGCTTGACAGGTCCAAGTACTCTTTGATCCATCACTAAATGCTGTGCACCTCTCTCTCTCCAGTAGGTACCAGTATAGTTGTGAGCTGGCCCAACCGCCCTACCCCACAGCATGTCAGCCAGTATCAGCTGCTCAGCTCCTCTCTCCCCTACTAGTCATTAGTCAATACCCTAGCTTCAAGTTCACAGTCAGGGTTTTATCCCTCTAAGAGGCCAAACTTACCAGCTTCACCTTAACACGGACTCTTCCATACCATTTTGATCCCATTACTGAGATGTTTCTGACTTTAACATGGAAAGGACAGCCAGTTGCAAAGATCATTTACAACCTTAACATTCAGACACAACACCCTAAGATAAAATAGGGTCTGTTTTTACAGATACTGATGGGATCTGCTATACAGAATGCCTCAGAAGAAAAGCAAGAGTTGGGTTAATACCATGGTTAGAAATACTCAAAATATATAAATGAAATGATGATGGTAGCACATAACAGGCATCAAAATGATCAAGAAGGAACAGAACCTTTTCAACGGCATGTGACTGATTATAAGTCTGCAAAGCTGTATTTTGTCTGCATGTACTGTACATTCTGTCTACGATAAACAGCAAGCATGATGCTTCGGCTAAATCCATATTTTCTAGTTCAGGCTTTACCTTGTTACAAGGTATGCATGTAAGTCAATATGCCTCAACCTGATAACCAATTACTACTTACACTGGAAATTATGAAAACAAATATCATAAAGTTCTATGAGTAGCCAGCCAATATCTCCAAGGAGATAATGAGTCTAGAAACTGCTAATATTGTCAATTTATGTCTTTGGAAATGCTAGATTCTTCCCCTTTCAACTTACTAGGATGCAAGCCCTGTTTAAAACAGGGTCAGTTTGTTTGCCATGTTCTTTGCACAGCCATGCAGCTGAGCCTGGCACAGTTTTTTTTCAAAGCAGCTCTTCAGGGACAGGATTTCACATGCAGTAAAACAACATCTTACCCTCACAGTTCCACATTCCGGATTGAGTTATATCTCACACACTGTGTATTCCAATGCAATTATTATTATGCATTTATTTTTGTGGAGAAGGGATGGAATGATTCAATATGTCATTTTAAAATGCTGAGAAATTTGAAAACATTTATGTTTATATAAATTATTCTGAGTCCTTTAAATCTGTTTAGAAGTGCTACTCAAAACTCCTGCTGGAAATACCACTTAACAATACACTGGTCATCATTACAATTAACAAAGCAGATCCAAGACCTAATCAAAACGACCCTTGTACAAAAACTTTTGCAAATATCTCTGTCAAGGTAAAATGGAATAAATGCAAATTTCTCCAGAAAAGTTAACAATTTCAGCTTGTTAGCACACGGCAGCATTCATTTTTTTTTTTTGTTGTTGTTGTAAAAATGCACTCGGGTTAACGGCCCAGACTCTACTTGCTACCTACAGAAATGTCAAGAAACGATTAGTGCATCAATATACTAGAAATGGAAAAATCTATTTCTGAATTACAAGGGTTAACAAGAACTTGACCTTCTTGGTTCTTGACTACAAGATAATAAAGATAAGAGGTCACCAAAAAACAAGATATCCAAAAGAAGGGAGAATGACAGGATACCACCTTGGCTAAAAATGAAAAACAAGACAAAATAGGGGGAAGGAGGAAGAGATGCAATACTTACACAACTGTACTATGTTCAACATTACCTCATGCCGTTGTTTTGTTTTTGTTATTTTGCTAGGATGAGGCTGTTTATATTGCTAGGGTGAGGCTGTTTATACCCTTGTGTATAAAATTACATATATTTTATTACATTTCCTAACATTTTGACTCACTTCCTACGGCAATAAAAGTCTAAACCTGTTGGTGCCCAAACTGCCCTCTTTATGTGGCTGTGCTTAAACCTCTGGCAATTACGGAGCATGGAAGGTGCTCTGGAGCTTTGCAATTTGATTGGTGGTCATATCCTGGGCAGGATATAACCCAAACTTGGGCTACCGCAACAATGACCTATCAGAACATCATAGCTTGGGCTACTGCCAACAGTTATCTATTACATCTACTGTTACTGTATGTTTACTTACAAAACTGTACTGTGTCATACAGAGGAAATGAGTAAACATAAGGAATTAAAACATGAAGAAAACTTACAGATTTATTAAAAAAATACATTCCGATTTAAACCCTTCAAGCACAGCTGGTTAAAATAAGATGAGATTGAGGTGGACTTAACTGCTTTGGCCAACATTTTTGGTCTCTCTGTAACCTCTGACGATAGAGGGTACTGCCAGCTATTCCAGGAGAAGTAAGCCAGTGGATGTGTAACATATGCCAGCACAGCTAGCTGGAATTTTGTAAAGAATTATATGTTATTTGAATAACAAACTGATTTATACAGATGCTTGTGTTGAAAATGTATTTGTAAAGTTGATTGTGTTACAAATGTACCAATAGTAGGTCCTGACTGTATTGTAACTGAATTAAATGTGTACGTTTTAATAGAGTATACTGAAACAGAAGAGGTTAACCATAGTCAGAGCTAACATTGAAAACCATCTGAAATTAAATTATAGGTTCATAGGTGTGTACTAGGCCAAGGGCCCTGGACCCTTTACAAGCCTAGAAGTGCCCTGGCATCATGCCACTGTTAGTTCCCGGTGCCTCTATCAAGTAGAGCCACTGGAGTAATCCTTGGGGTGAACTTTTTATTTCCCATCCACTCATCAAGATTTCTCTTGAAAAGGGCCAGTGAGATGTTTTGTTTGACATGTATGGGAAGTCTATTCCAGAGCATGGGCAGTCTCTGGGTTATGAACCTGTCCCTCCAGCATGTTCTGTTGATTGTGGTAATGAGGTTGAGGTCCCTGGAGCGTGTGGTGCAGAGGGATTGGGATTTCTTTAGGTGTAACATTTCTAACAGGGCTAGGTCAGATATGGCTCTGTAGGTCAAGCAGAGACCACCTCTTAATAGACGATATGAGAGAGAAAAGCTGGAGTTTTTTGAGTCTGTCCATGTAGGGCATGTGTTTAAGGCCTAGGATCCTCTTCATGAGGTACATTTGTGGCCTATCCAGCTGTTGCAGGTGTTTAGTGAGGTGCATGCCAAATGGGGCATTATACTCGATGATTGGTCTAATGAGGGAAGAGTACAGAGAGAGATGATGACCTCTTTCTTCCTTGATGCAAAACCCTTGGTAATGTGATGTGCCACATAGAAGAACTTTCTGACCACAGTGGCAATGTGGTGGTCAAAGGAGAGGTTGCTGTCAACCTGTGTCCCCAGATCTCTTATTACGTCTTTGGTGTTCAGTGGGTTGCCATCAATGTGGTAATTAGTGGGAAGTGAGTTTTTCCCAAAGTGAATGACGACACATTGTTTGGCATTAAGCTTAAGGCAATGGTTTCAACACCAGCTGTTGGTGTCAGTGAGGCCTTTCTGTAGGATGTCTACATCACTTGGAGAGTTAATAATGGCTCCCAGCTTGCAATCTTCGGCAAACTTGGTCAGCCAGTGTCCCTCTATGTTGGCCTGGACTTCTGAGAAGTAGATTTCAAACAGGAGAGGACCCAGGACCAATCCATGTGGACTCCACTCATGATTGGTCGGCAGTGTGACTTGGAGTCTGCTACTTTCACACTGTGGGTTCTATCTCTGAGCCAATTTGCAACCCACCTAGTGATACAGGGGTTGATACCTAGCTTGGTGAGTCTATAAATAATTCCTGAGTGGGGAATGGTATCAAAGGCCTTGGCCAGATTGAGGTAGGCTGTATGCACTGCCTTGCCCTCATCCACAGCTCTGGTGACTGACTCAAAGAAGTCAACCAGGTTGAGCAGGCATAATCTACGCTTCACAAAACCAAATTGCGTGGGATCCAGAGTTTGAAGATTCCCTATATCCTTGTTACTTAGGTCCATGATGATGTGCTCCACAGACTTACATATCAGACTAGTCAGGCTAATGGGGCATTAATTCCCAGGGTCTGTATTCACTCCCCCTTTATGGAGAGGGATGACTGTAGCAGTGTGCCATTCGTATGGACAAAGCCTGAGGTGAGGCTGTGGTTGAACAGGGCACACAGATGTGGTGCCAGTTCACTTTGTAGTTAATGCAGAACACAGCTCGGGATATTGTTGGGTCCCATGGAAGCTGTATTCCTGGCCTTGGACAATGCAGCTTTAACCTGTGCTGCAGTAATGCTGGGTGCCTGACATTCTTCTGGTATTGTGATTGGTCCTTTAGGGGGGGAGAGAGGAGTAAAGCTGGCACTGAATCTGTCGGCCAGTATGTTGGCAATATCTGTTGGCTTAGTATAGGAGGTACCATTATGCAGTGACTCAGAGCAAATCTGGGTATTGCCATGGAGATTCTTGATATAACTGTAGAAGGCTTTGTGGTTGTTTTTAGTGTCTTCTGCAATTCTGCCTTCATAGCTGGCTTAAGAGGTTTTGATGAGGGATCTCAAATTTTTGTTGAGGCTAATAAGGGAGTTTTTCCACTCTTGGGACTTCACCTTTTTCTGCAACAGTTTCTTCCTTCTGTTGTAGAGTTTGCTAATGGCAGGTGACCACCAGATTGGCTTCCTTTTTTTGGAGGAGAGCATCTTGGTTCTGTTGGATATGGCTAGTTCCATGCATTTATGTACGTGTTCGTACAGTGCACTGGTGTATGATTCAGCAGTCATGCACCTATTTTCCATTTGCATGGGTGCTCTGAAGTTAGTCACCTCTGTTTCTAGGAGCCCAAAGTCAGCTTTGGAGAAGTTTTTCATGGTGGTTACCTTTGCTGGTGGTGTGGGTGAGATGTGATTTCCATGGTAATTAGTTTGTGGTCGGATCTAGCCAGGGAGGAATTGACTATTGGTGTTGAGCAACGGTTGCCCATGTTAGTAATAACCAGGTCAACGATGTTGCTTCCTCTAGTGGGGGTAAGAATGAGCTGGTCCAGCGCATTGGGATTAATGAATTCCAGGAAGCGTTGGGCAGGTGTATTGGTGTATGAGTAGTTTTCCCAGCTGATGGCAGGGTAGTTGAAGTCACCCAGTATGAGAGTGTTGGGTTGGACCCTAATAGTTTCCAGGGTGCTTAGGAACATGGAGTGAGAGTCTTGGGACATGGTTGAGGACCTGTAGCTGGCTACGACCTGAATCACCATCTTACCCACTGTTAGTTGTACCTGAAGTATCTCCGATATGTTATGCTGGGCTACTAGTCTGGAGATGTGCATATCCTTTATGAATATGGAGACGCCACTGCCTTTGGAGCTTTGGTCCATGTTCTGGGGCTGAAAGGTGTGGAATGAGTTATAGCCTGGTAGTGCAGGGGTGCTTTCTGCTGCTTTAAACCAGGTCTCCGTTACAGCACAACTGTCAATGTTCTCCATTTTTGAGGAGTGCTTCGAGCGAGTGCATCTTGAGATTTAGACTTCTAGCATTGAGCAGCATGACCCTTAGATTGCATTTATTTATAGCTGTTATGGTGGTAATTTGGTTTTTGGAACACCACCTAAAAACACACTATAGGGATGGCAAGAGCCTTAGCCAGTATCCAGAAACCTAGGAGTGACAGATGCAGGTCATCTCTGGCAAAGCATTGAGGTCTGTCAATCATGTCATCCCAAACAGACAGATACTGGATCCCTTAGAATGACACAAGAAACTTAGTCAATTGTTGAAGTCAATAATTTTCTGCTTGTACTACGGTATCATTCTGGGTGGCGGTAGGATGCTGCTCAGGGCAAGGGTCATACCTGCCTGGGCCACATAATCTGAGAGCTCCTCCATGTCTCTTTTATGTAGTCCAGGGAGGTGCGTCTCAGGTCATTCACACCCACATGGACAATGACAGAGTCATACTTGCACTTGTTGTGGAGTGACCTGAGTGCATGTCTTATGTGTCGGATCCTGGCACCCAACAGACAGCTGACTGTTACTTTCTCCTTATTCAGCCTAGTGAGTGGGACATCAGTGTGCCACACTATTGAGTCACCTATGATTAGGGTATTGAGCAAGCTGTTTTGCCTTATGGGCTTAGGTTGAGGGGCACACTGTGTAGGTGAGCTATGTGTCTTGTAATTTGTGCTGTGTTGTGGTGGTCGAGTGCATTTCAAATTTGGAGGTCTCTGCTCTTTGGGTAGCTTTCTATTGACAGCCTCCGCAAAGCTGGAAGTGTGTTTTTTGTTTTTATGGGAGAGCTGTGATGGTGGGTGTTCTGGAGGGCTATGTGTTCCATGTGGTGTGGTGCAGGTGCTGACCTTCTTCTCTTGGCCAGCTATTCCGGTCTTGGCTGGAAAGTGTATGTCTTCCAGTTTGGATATATAAGTGCATCTCTCACAAGTCTGAATGTTGGGAGGTAAGAGGAGAGGGTTGTCTGTGTACATGAGGCAGTTGCTACACTTCCTCAGAATGCCCAAGTTCACCAGGTTAATAGGAGAAAGCACAGGGAACTGATCTTTAGACATCCCAGGAGGGATGGTCATTATTAATAATTACTGGAGTTGCTTCCTTATAGGACGCTTAGTGCTGCTAGCACTTATATGTGCTACAATAATTGCTACAAGAAGCCAGATGAAGTGCTAGGTGAATAAGCTAGTTAAATGCAAGAGAGAAGAGAACTAGCAAGATCTAAGGGAAAAAATTAAAAAGCAGACTTTCTGGCACCGGTAATAGTTTACCCTAGCTTAGTGGCGCTGTACGGTGTGCAAGCCCATGCAAACATGGACTTTTAAAGCAGAAAGTTGAAAGGAAGCTAGAAACCACTCCTCTTGTGGCAGATAGGCTACCTAGTGCTTACCACTCCCACTGATAAACTGAAAGGCTTACCTCTAACACAGAAAGGTCTGGGGAACTCAGAAACTACAATACAGTCCTGAATACAGCAAATCTGTATCTGGACTACTCTAGTAACAGGAAAGGCGGGAAAACAAGTTAGAACTTTTTTTATTTTTATTTTTTTTAATATAACAGTAGCAAAATAGCAAACTGATTTAAACAAATTAACCAATAAAAAAGCTAAAAACTGAGCACTATTCCAGCAGTCTTCAATCAGACGAGTTCTAGCTGCACACTCCCTCCACTAGGGTGCAGGGGAACCTTCTCCAAAAAAAGAAGGCCTGGATTAGTGCTCAAGTTATACAAACAAAGATAAATTCAGCAGGTCTGAATCTAGTTTATGCTGCAGCAAACAAGGTGCACCAATTTCACAAAGAAACAGTTCAAATAAGCAGGCACAATAAGCCTTTAACCAGAGATTCCCAGCTCAGAAGGGCAGAATCTATCGTCTCCTCACACAATAGTGCAGACCACAAACATTCTTAAGTAAAATAACTGGCCTGAAGCCCAAGTGCTTAAATCAGAACTAAGGCACTTTTAGAATAACAGACACTAAGCCTTCAATCAGCAACTCCCAACTTAGAAAGGATGTAAGCTATCTGTCCTGCCACAAGAGTGCAGACCACTTACCTTCTTAATGTAAAACAACTGGCCTGCATCCCAAGTGCTTAAACCAAAAGGCTTAGAATAACAATTACAACTTAATCAGGCCACTAACAAGCAGTAATAAATGCATCAGAATAAATGCAACTGAGTACTGTTAAGAATAGGCAGCAAAAGCAAAGTAAATTAATAAAGTAGGAAGAAACACAAATACAGTAAAATCAGATGGATAAAGTGCATTTTTAATATAACAGTAGGAAACAAGCAAACTGATTTAAACAAATTAACCAATTAATTAATAAAAAAGCTAAACAACTGAGCCCCACTCCAGCAGTCTTCCACCAGACAAGTTCTAACTGCATACTCCTGCCACTATGGTGCAGGGGAACCTTCTCCAAAAAACATGGCCTGGATTAATGCTCAGGTTACACAAACAAAGCTAGATTCAGCAGGTCTGAATCTAGTATATGCTACAGCAAACAAGGTGCACCAATTTCAGAAAGAAACAGTTCAAATAAACAAGCACAATAAGCCTTTAACCACAATTTCCCAGCTCAGAAGGACAGAATCTACCCTCTCCTCCCGCAAGAGTGAAGACCACAAACCTTCTTAATGTAAAATAACTGGCCTGAAGCCCAAATGCTTAAACCAGAACTAAGACATTTTTATCCTCAGGTCATAACATAATCCAAATAGCACACTCAACTGAGATGTGAACTGTTGTATTATATTTATAACTTAGTGGTAACTTGCTGTGGCTATGGTGTGCAGGGTCCTGGGTTTGAGACTTGCAAGGGGTGAATATTTTATATGAACCTATACCCCGGGGATCACTGCAGTGGCTCTGCTGGACAGAGGCACAGGGAACTAATGGCTCTGCTGGACAGAGGCACTGGGAACTAATCTAAGGGGGTGGCAAAAGCCAACACATTCTGGCTAGGCTTATAGATGCCCTCGGGCAGATAGCCTAGTACTTACCTATGAACCTATAAAGATTGTATCTTACAATTCTGGTTGCAGTGACAGACAAAATGTCAGTGAAACCAAGTATTTGGAAGCCTTCTTTATTGTCTCTAGCTGGGAGCTACTTGCTACTCTGGAAGGGTACTGGTTTTAAATTGTTTTATGACTTCCAGGAGCTGCAGCAGATTTGAGCAAAGCTATGTCTGTGTGTATGCTAACATATGGGTGCTAAAATCCTGACATCTTCTAGTGTTGCTGATACTGTAGGAAACAGAGTCAGATGACCAGATGTGATGTCATTCTATAAGCTATGCCAGAAATAACATTTAGATATTATTCTGAGTAGTCTCTCAGTCAGACTGAGCAGTCTGTTTCTTAGAACCTCACATAGAAGGATCCCTTACCTACTTCATCTTATCTTACTCTAGTAAGTGAACCAGGGAATAGTAACTCTTTAGATTAGTCAGGAAAGCATAGTGAAAATAGTTAAGTATTGTTTTTCTGTAATTGTGTGAATTTTTTCCAGCTGTGTTATTTTTAGTATTTCCTGTGATTGAAATGCTGGTTTGTTTGTTTCTTTCAGCTTTTTCCGGTTAGGGGTCGCCACAGCAGAACTCCGGTCCACTAATGATTGGCAGTAGATTTTGACGTGCTGGCTTGCCGGGCCTAACGCACAACCTTCAATGAAAGAATGCCCATTCACGCATGTCGCCACACAGAAGACGCTCTGAGAATCGAACGGGCAACGTCTAACTGTGAGGCGACAATGCTACCGCAGCACCACCACCGCATAGATATTTAGTATTTTCATGTTCTTTTATTATTTATAATTAAATATATTTAAGTTTTTCATTGTGGCTGGTCCTTTTAGAAAACATTTATGCTTTGAGAGTATTTGCATATATTTATTTGTTGATAACAGTGGCCACTCCTGAAAGCCTGGTTGTTTGTTCAAAATTACCACTGGTACTAGTATTAACTTCACTCAGTATAATTGGATACCCTTTTAAGAGCCTTACTGACTGGTGGCAGTGAATCTACCTTATAGTCTGGGCAAATTGGTAGAGCGGGTAATCTGTACCAGCCTTTCCCAGGAGTGTGTGTGTGTGTGTGTGTGTGTGTGTGTGTGTGTGTGTGTGTGTGTGTGTGTGTGTGTGTGAAAATTAAATCTCAAAAACTGTGTGTGTCAGCTACTTGGAACAGGGACACGAAGCACTGGTTCCAGAGAGAGAGTGTTGGAGGACTTGGCTTGGATGCTTGGCTGAGGACTTAACTCTGCAGCTGTGCCAGTGGGGAGCCTTATTAGGGGACGTAGGGAGACAGAGAGAAACCCAGACCTTGGGCTGAGTGTGTTCCCTGTGTGCTCTTAAAGGAAATTGTGCTTGATGCAGAGAGGTCTGCATCTGAAAATACTGAGTGTATCCATTTTTGTTCCCAAGTGAACATCCCTCTCCAGTGTCAGTGGTGAGGATTCAGGCTTCTTGACTACTGGCCCACAGTAGGGACATCACAACCTACATTGCCCCATGTGAAAAAACTGGTGATATGTCAGTTTTTAACATGCATATATGCTTTCAGGAAAAAGTCATGCTTTCAGAAAATGTGACTGGGAATGTCACAAGTGTTTCAAGTTAGTGAAGTCAGCAAATGGTATTGATTTATATATACTCTTTTCTATGCTTTAGACTGTAACTTGTTCAGTGGCTGGGTAATATAGCAAGAAAAGCATTAACTGTGCTGGATTTTTCTGGTAAGATGTCATCTGATTTCCAAAAGAAATCCATGTGCTTGATCATTACTTCCATATATAACTATAAAGAGGTTAAGAAATGGTTGGGTATGAAGAAATTAGAAAACAGAAAGGAGGTGGCTCATTCTACTCAAAGTCAAAACCATCAATATTGCTTGTCTTGAAAGATTATCCTGCTATTGACAGTGGGGAAGTATGCAGCACAATAAATCAGTAAATGAAAAAGATGTCTTAAATGTTGGCATCTAGTTATAGCTTTATTTGTGTTTCCTTTGCATATATGTTGCTGCACAGAAAGCAAAATATTGTCATATAAACAGTGTTTTATGTCTGTGAACACTCTGAGGTTCATCCTAGTGCACACACAGAAATGGCCTTAGGCCAACTGGACCAATGTTGTCCAAAAAGACCATATTCCCTCAGGGGCCCTGTACTAGGCTATGACAGTGTCATTATGCCTTGTATGACTCAGAGATTTGCCTAAGAGGCAATACAGCAAGGTACATGACATTTTCCTACTGCAATTTTGACCCTCTTGTACTTACAAGTCAAATATTATTAGGTAACGTATTATTAGTAACTGCAGATTCATGCCTCTTTTATGGCTCACAGTGTTAGCAGGTTCCATTCCCACAGTAATCAGTTGCTGTTGCTGAGTGCTCAGGAGGGTTTTCTACCCAAAACTGATCAAATTTACTTTGTATACTGTTCCACTTACTGTATCAGAAGACAACAGCAGGCTTACTTCGAAGACTGACAAACAGGTACTGAATACCTGTTAAAAAAAAGGTTACAAGAAGCAGCTGTGGAATAGTAAGTCTCAAAGAGCATGAAATCAATCACTAGTAAGCTTAAAATGTGGGTACTGTGAAGTAAGGTACTTCTAATCACTAGTAAGCTTAACATGTGGGTACGGTTACTTCTACAATTATTAGTAAGCTTACAAATGTGGATACTGTGAAGTAAGGTTACTTCTAATCACTAAGACTTGTGACAGAATGTTACCAATTCAGCACTATGGCAGAGAAATGCTTGTTGCAGTCACAAACAGGAGCAAAATTATCCCAGAAAAGTGAAACATTAGGTATATGTGCTAAGTGGTGGGAGGCAGAGGTGGACAGAAAATGATTCCTTTGCTGAAAGTGTTAAAACAGTAAGACAGTGGAAAGCAACCAAAGAAACAATAAACTTTGATCAGTATCAATGCAAAAGTGGTGATTTAAGAGCAAGCATTCAGAGAAGTACAAGTCTGGATAGTATGAAGCATAAAAGATCACAATTATAGGTAGACTTGATACAAGAATTCAGTCAGTAAAATACGTAGTAAAATAGATAAGAAGAAGAGTGCCTGTACACTGTCATAACATCATATAATATAATGTCTCTATGGAGAAAATTATATATGAAGAACAAAGTAGTTGAACTATGTACAACTGTTGGATATGAAGAACAGTAAGTCATAAATCAACCAAGGGGAAATCAGGAAAGGAAAGGAAAGAAACTGAAAAGACAGAAAAATAAAATGAAACAATTACATAAAATAAAAAAAGTGTGTGAGGGGGGAGGGGAGACAAGGGAAAAGCCATCTCCGACCAAAATTCAGGAGTTCCAGGTAGTAGTACAGAATTTGGGTACATATTTACTAGTGAGCCAAGGTCCACTCATCTGGTGCTACACCATGTAGACACTGGACCTCCCAGGCCCATCAGACTAGCTCTTAACAGTGTACATGAGTGACTTACACAGAGCCTGAGAGAGGAACTACAGGAAATGCTGGATCGGAGTCCAGTATATGACTTCTGTTTTATCACATCTTATGACAAAATACAAGCTAATAAATAAACATATTGTTTTATTTTAATGCACAGTTACAGCATACATTCCTGATATCTAATCTGAAACAATCTTTAAGTTCAAGAAAACAGCAAGGGGAGGGTAGACGGGGGCAGATGAGAGCTCCACCAAAATGGTCCAAATTGGAGCCCGCAATTGTTAAGGCCCAGCTTTATGGTTATCAGTTTTAAAGTAAACAAAGCTGACTAGAAATGCTTGTGAAAATATCATTTTAGTATAGGTTAAATAAAAAGTATCAATAACATTTCACTATAGATTAAAAAAAATCAACTTTCTAACAGCATTTTGAACCGTGTTGTGTCAGTTACATGTTACTGGAAATTCACTCACTGTACAGCATGCATTTTTTTAAGGTTAAGTTTCCTTGCTTGTGTGAAACAGTGTTCTTTGTTAGGAACTTCTTGCAGTGCTGGGGCTTGTTGCCCGACTCCATTCATTGGTTCCTCGCAGTGGAAATTTGACCTTTAACAGATGCTTGAATAACTGCCAGTGCACATAATTAGCAGCAGACCAAACAAGGTTTTTTCTTATGTCGACAGAGAACTTCACTAGCTAAACAAACACTCCAGACAAACTATCTTACAGTTTCTGTTAAAGTAATCTCTTAAAGAAGGAAGGTTAGAGAGCTGAATTTTTCACATAGGCACTTTTGAAAATGCCTTTAGGGAAGATTAACACGTAAGTCATATAAAAATGAACACAGTGACAAGCATTCTCAGCGTTTTATTGCTAAAATATATTCCAATGACAACAAAACAGGGCAACAGACTATGTGATAATGTACAAAATTATATGGTAAATATCCTTGTGTTAGAATGTCAAAAAGATGTCCTTCCTGTTATCACTTTTACCATATTACATGTTACTACTATGATCACTGTTGCAGTATTACTAACTATTGGGATATCCTACCAGGGAGAGTCGTACATCTGGCCAAAATACCAAAGCCTAGGTGTCTTCCTCTCACACCACACTTCTAACATACAATCAAAGTGTGCCAAGGCTATGTGGTACACAAGGGACAAAGAGGCGCAAAGTACCTCAGAACTTTCAATCCACCAGTCCAAACAGTGAACCTGCCTTATTTGGTGGCCTGTCTAACATTTGACCATTGCCAGTTCCACTTGCCTTGTGCAGATACCATAAGTATACCAGCTGGGGAAACTTCCTCTTTTTATTATTTTTTTGGACAAAACATTAACTTTTTCATATCAACTAAGAAGGAAACATACGACTGTGGGAGGCAAATACCTTATCATCATTTACACTGCGGTAGCGTTGTCGCCTCACAGTAAGACGTTGTCCTGTTCGATTCTCAGCTGGAGCGTCTTCTGTGTGGAGACATGCGTGAATGGGCGTACCTTCGTTGAAGGTTGTGTGCCAGAGCTGGCAACTCGGCACGTAAAAATTTACTGCCAATCATTAGCGGACCGGAGTTCTGCTGTGGCGACCCCTAACCGGGAAAAGCCGAAAGACACAACAACCATACTGTTCATGGATTATGTATTACCATTGAGAAATATGAGAATGTTGCCGTGGACTGTGATATCATTACTATAACATTTATACATACCTGCAGCTGATTCTTTCAGAAGAATATGACAAAACCATTAGAAATCTCTGTGGAGATCTGGAAACTAGCTGAAGAAAACCCTTAACAAGACAAAGTCCCAAGCTCCCTAAAATTACTCACAGTTTGTTGTGAGGAAAGTACAATTGTGTAAGTAAACAATGTAACAGCAGATGCAGAAGCATTAACTATATGGGTTATATCCTGCATATGATATAACAACCATCCAGCTTCCAAAGCTTCAGAGCACTTTCCATGCACCTAAATACTGTCAGTAAGCTCAAGGTGAGCTGACTTAAAAGACAGTGTAAAAAGTATGCTGAGAATAAAAATAGATCGGTACAGTAATAAGTAACTACTAAGAAAAACAAAAAAGTACTGAAGCTAACACAGCTGAAGGTAAAACAATAAACTTTAATGCACACAAAAGAGAGTAAGGACTTTCACGGTGTGCTCTCACCGCTTCATCAGACTGTTCTAAACTAGTAACAAATGTAGTTAAATACCATAAGTTAATTAGTCAATTAAAGCAGCGATAAAAGCATCAATTATCTAAGAGAAAAATGTCACAACAAGAAAGCAGGCAAATGAAACATATAAAAAAGATAAAAATATATATAAAAAATATGTATAGAAAACAATTCTATACTCAGTGCTTGAGAGGTCTAGCTTTTAAAAAAGGCTTAAGAGAGACAACTTCATTAAGACCTGGTATTTTATCAGAATTAAGAGATAGAATCCATTTTTGCTCTGCAGATTCTGTGCGATTCCTAAGATCTCCCCGTCTTAAACTCTCAGGAATGATCTCTAGCACAAGGAATAAAAAATTATGTTCCTGTCCATGGCACATAATATGCTTAGCAAGGGCATTGGTGTCTTTCTTGTTTCTAATGTCTCTCTGATGTTCCTGCACCCTGTCTTTGAGTTGTCTGTTACTCATGCCTACATAAAAGGCATGGCAGAAAGTGCAGTAACTAAAATAAACAATGTTCTTAGTCCTGCAATCAGCATAAAAGTTTGTGTCTATTTTAAAGTGCATATTAGGGTGCATGTAAGTAGGACTAGAGTGTATAAACTTGCAGGCTGTGCAATTCCTGCATTTAAAAGTGCCATGCCTCAATGACTGTAAAACCCTTTTAAAAGTAGAAGTATTGTAGCACAGATGCCTTTTCAAAGATCTGTTATTTTTAAAAGAAAAAAGTGTGGAACAGTATCTATGGCATTTCTTAATTCATCTACAGTATCCAAAATGCCCCAGTTCCTTTTGACAATATCACATATACTACTAACATCAGAAGAATATGTGAGAGGAAACCTAATCAATCCTGTCCTTTGTTCTGTAGCTATGGCTTCAGTGTTAGGTGCAGCAGCGTAATAAGGCCTGCATTTGCCCCCTCTCTCCTTATATGCATCAGTAATGCAACTGTCAATATCCTTTTCCTTGTAGCCTCTATCTAGAAAATCCATTCTTAAGGTCTCCAGGGCCTCTGCAAGCTGTTCATCATTATTATGGAGTCTCATGACCCTGTACACCTGCCCCTTAACAACATTTCGGGTAACATGTCTAGGATGCATGCTATCTCTATGGAGCAGATTATTCTTTC
The DNA here is from genome assembly GCF_019279795.1 of Protopterus annectens. Classification (NCBI taxonomy): domain Eukaryota; kingdom Metazoa; phylum Chordata; order Ceratodontiformes; family Protopteridae; genus Protopterus; species Protopterus annectens. The sequence continues at coordinate 723,763,827 of NC_056748.1, forward strand.
TTGTGGGTTTCCTATAAATACTAGTTACTAGGCTAGTCAAATCAGTTTTGTTCACCTTAACATCAAGAAATTCAATTTCATCAAAAGAATATTTAAAAGTAAATCTTAAAAAAAATCTGTAGACTGATGTAGGAACTTTATAAACTGCGTGAGACTCTCAACTGACCCCCTCCACAACAGAAAAATATCGTCAATAAATCTTACATACCATAAGATATGTTCAGAGAAGCCCTCAGCTTGAAATAATATGTCTCTCTCCCATTGTACCAACACAAGGTTGGCATAGCCAACCTTTTGTGCATAAAATTGATCTTCAAACAAAAAGACATTGCTTTCTAAAACCAATTCTAAAAGGGCACAAATTAAATTGATCTTGTCCTCAGTAAAACAATGGCTGACATGCATAAATCTCCTGATATTTTCTATACCCCAAGTATTGGGGATCACAGTAAAGAGTGACTCTACATCCATTGTCACTAAAAGATAATCAGCACTCAAATCAGAAGTAGCCATATATAATCTTTGTAAGAAGGTCCTAGTATCTTTTAGGACAGTGTCACAAGTGTCCAACAGAAAATGCAGATTCTTTTCAATGTAAATAGAAAGTGGCTCGGTTACTCAACCTTTCCCAGACACTATCGGGCACATGGGTGGCAGCGTTAGATTTTTATGCACTTTGGGTAAGCCCCAAGAGGGCAGTGCTAAGAATAACTAAAAATAAATGGCTACACCCTGGCATAAACACAACAAAAAACAAGCGGGATGGATGAAGGAAGTGGCTACTGCAGCAGTGATCATTCGAACATCTACTGTTATGGTAACTTTACTTACAGAACTGTACTACGTTCATCACAGTGATCACTTCACTGCAGCAGTAGTCTTAGCTATATGTGTAGATTACCCCAACTTACTGCATTTGGGAAGTGGAAGAAGAAGGGTCCAGAAGTCCCTGCAGAATGGTCCTAGCAAAGTGTGATCTACATCTAGAGATGGAATCAAGCTTAGAGTGCTTTGTAAAGGTCTGTGCAAGTACCAAGTTGCACCTTCTAGAATATTTCTAGAATCCAACCCTTTCCAAAAAGCCATAGATAAAGCCAAGGCCCTGGTAAAGGGAGTCTTGTGCCTGCCCAAAATAATTTCATTGTGATGAATATAACAAAAGGTAACAGCTTTAGATAGACATTTGGAAACAGTCTGTTTTGACACAGGTTGTCCCTTCCTGTTAAATTCATAAGAAATGAACAATTGATCTGAACATCAGAAAGATTTATTTCTGTCAAGACAGTACGAGAGTTGTCTGTGGGTATCCAAATCTCTCTCTGTCTCTTCTGTTTCCTTTTGAAGAATGGAAGAAGATGGATGGTGGATGATTTTGGCTTTGGGAATAAACCGGATACATAAAAGAGCAAAAAAAGAAAAAAAAAAAAAAAAAAAAAAAAAATTTCGAAAATTTTCAAAGAAACCCCTGTTTTGTAGAAGAATTAGACATAAGAACCATCATCTCAGAATTGTCTCAGATACCCTTATTAGACCTCTCAAGAGCAATTAAAACCAATTTAGTAAACTGTAGAACTGTTAAGAACTTGGTTTCAAATTTCAAATGAAGAAAGTGCTAGTAATCATAAATAAATATCTAAGGAGTAAGGAAGGACCACCAGGAAAGAGGAGGAAAGTACAAAAAAATACGAATGGAGGATCCAGAGGATCCATGAGCAGACATGCTGAACTGGCAGAAAAAAAGATGAGGGGATAAAAAGGAAAGGGTGGAGTAACTCACACAAATACTCCTTAACCAGAGAACACAATACAACAAACACATTAGCCCCCCCTGGTATGTTTTGGAACCCTGGCTGAACTTTTCAGATTTTTACAACTATATGACTTTCTAGAAGCATACTTTCTTTCCTCCATTAGTACCTCCTTCACATCCTTAGTAAACAGGTGCATAAGGGGAATTATGATTCTATCATTCAAGCAGTCAACTGAAGTTCATTGAGGTTAGGGTGTATTAGACACCCCTGTTCTTGTAACAAGCCCTGCCATTGGCAAAAGGTGTTAGTACTAATGGCCTAGCCATTTCAAAAAAAAGAATGGCATAATAGTGGCAGTTCACAGCCAATGATCTAGTGGCCATATTTCCCCTGAATGAACAGGTATACCCATTCAGGAAAGGGTAGAAAACAATACCGTATTAAAAAAAAAAAAAAAAAAAAATACAAGAAAATACATGTTACACGGAAACTCTTGAATACCTGCAGCCAGATGAGCTGGAGAAGAGGAGTCAAAGAGCAGGACTAGGAGAGGAACTCCCCACCAGACAAACGGAAATCTTGGGAACTCCCACTTTGCTAATTTAGGATCTGCCCTTGTCCTGCTCAGTTATCTCCAAAATAAATGTTTATGATGGAATGTAGGATGCCTGCAGTGTCAGACTGTACTGTGATGCCTGCAGTGTCAACTAACAACTTTAAGCTGCAAACTAATGACTGCCTTACTGGTGCTACATGATTTGATATTCCACATGACAGTCCTATGACTGTGACTAGAAAAGATGATAGGGACAAAAGAATGTCTTGGATTTTCAATGTCTTCTTTTTTATTATCTTTCTTATTTCTGCTCTTGGTATCCCTATCTTCTTTTATCTTTCTACACCTTTACACACATCTTCTGTGCCAATCCTTCCAAAACTTGGTGTCTTTGGTGAGTGGTGATTGTATTGGGAGGGAGAATGAATTGGGAAAGGAAGATTAAGGGAGATTGATTTTATTTCACAACAAACCCCATCTTACTTTGAAAAGACAAGATTGTAAAAGACTGGACCAAGTAAGACTGAACATGCAAAGACATCACATGCAGTGCACCTTACTAATGTGGCATATTGCCTAATCTCCTGATGAAGTCAGTCATGACATCAGACTGCTGACATGAAAGACCCAAACAAGTTAAACTATGTTGTAAACCAAGTGGTAAAGGGAAAAAGTTAGTAAGGCAGTCAAGATTAAAAGTAGTTTTTAAAGTATTTATCAATAAACTTCTTTTAAAAAGCTAAATATTAACTTTTAAAATATAAAATAAATCATGTGCACAAAATTAATTATATAATGTGATAATCAATATAAAAAAAATCACTCATGATATTATACTTACTAAAGGTAAATAAATCACTGAAGAACAAATAATTGCATAACAAATTAATAAACATAAAAATGTACCTCATATAAAATAAATCTATGCATAAAAAAAATGACATAAATACTAAAATTGAAGTACAAAACAATAAACAATCTGCAAAATTGATTCTGAGTTTCATATCAGAATTTAAACAAAATAACATAGATGGATATATATAAAGATATAGTTATTAATGCCTATTAATAAACATAAAAATTTATATTCTAAATAATTGTATAGTAAAACATATATTGTAAACTCTTTATTTTCAAAGAAGACTCAATAAAACAAAGTATTTTAACAAAATTCAAGTAGTAATGCAAAATGACGATCTCAAGCAAAAATTTCTGTTTCATGGGAACTTCCCTTAGGTTTTTAAATATGTCGAGTGGTATGACAATTAATGTTAAATGGTACTTGATCTTTGGACAATGTTATCTTATTGTGTTTGCTATTTCACTTTCTAATGTAATTTTGAGATTCGTTTATGGTTTTAACCTCCGCTCCATTAACAACATTGGTCGCTGGCCAACTTAACTTGGCTTTTCTCCTGCACACATTGTACAGCAGACAAACTAACAACACATTTAATTGCAATTAACAATTAATTTTGTGTTTAATTACCAGCCCAGCTTCATTATTAATATCATTCCGGTATCATGGTATCACTTTCATATATCTTCTTTTTTGATTGTTTTCACCACACTACGGTGTCTTCAAGATCATTGGCGCCCAGCCTTCGGAGAAGGCAGACACATTCATGGACAAAAGGGCACATTTAGGGTGTCCCTGAGAACAACACACACCGGTCCACTAGGAAACGGAGTACCAGGAGACCAAAGGATGTGGCCTGGCATTGGGTATAGGGTGAATTAGAACAATTTATTTATTTGGGAACAGATGTTGTATTTTTTGATACACATTTTATAATTAATTTTCTGAAAATTTATGCAGAATACAGGAGGGTTGGCGGTCAAACATGACTCGGGCGTGATATTAAATAGATAGACTTTACCGAGGAAAGGTGATGTTTTCTTATGGTGTTTGTTATTGGTTTGTGTTTGTTATCATCTATGTGCTTAGCGGTGTTGCATATCAAGGTAATTCAATTATCGACTTTATGATCAGTGGTATTGTGGTTATATTTATGTGGATTTAGTTTTTAAATTGTTACAACGTTGTTACGTAAGGTATTATATTGATTTACAAGAGTTGTATTGGTATGATAATGTTATATTATGAAATTGTCACATAATTTGATCATTAACATTAAATTTTATCAAAGTTCATTTATATGGATCTTATTGAACTCGCTAATATTTGTATTTGATATGAAATTGCTGATTGTTGCTACTTGTTATGTTAAGTGTCAGTTCTGTTGGCTTTTTTGTTGTTTGGTTATTAGCTTGTTCGTTTAAAGTGTTTTGTTTGTATTTTGTTAATTGGTAGTGTAGGCTTGGAAAGTTTGTTTCTGGACTCTGTTGACTCTCCACCCACACAGAAAAAATCTGACTGACTTCCATTTGTTTTTAAAACCAACCAAACCAAGGTAAGAGAACATCAGCTTGTTGAAAAACCAACCACAAAGAAGTGAGGGGTCACACAAACTGGTCTTTATTTTAAATTATTGGCACATGACAAAAAATGATTTTTACATGACTCTCAAGTTGGCAGTGCAGAATCTTAGCTTCATTTGTACAAATGTATCGAGGGCTGGCTCCACGTTGGACCCATTTCAGTTTCCATAACCACGTTTTTCTCAAAAAACTCAATCTAAGTCTTGTTTTCATTCAACTGGATTCCAGTTGGACTTTCACTCTTTTGAATTGTGCAGTGCGGTTGTCTGTTGTTTGTAACTCTGGCAACTTCAGTTCTCACAAAGTATTTTGTCATGTTGACTGTGCTTTGTTGTATGTTCAAGACCGGCCGGATTAGGATATATGGTAAATTTGTTTCTTCACTGAATGATACAAGTAATGGTAAAAGTCTGGATACCGACTTTGTTACCTGGGTTGGCTCGTAAGCTTCTTCTATACCTACCTCGGGAAGTTTATTTGTAGGACGTTACCTCGGCCTGGCTTATGTGCTGTTGCTGATTGTGTGGCTTGTATGTATTGAGGATCTGGTAATTGTTACCTGGATGATGCTTCTCCTGGTGTGGGAGTATTTTGACTTCTTTTTGATGTTAGCCAACTCACTTGACTGAAAGTATTGTATTTTTCTTAAGTTAGTTTAAATGAATTGATTCAGACACTTTAGTTACTTCATTCATCGTCACTCAGTATAAGAGTAACCTACTTATACTGGCCTTTCATGGACAAGGTATTGCTTTAGTTGATAGATTAGTAGATATAAGACTTTGTTGAGAAAGGACATTGAGTGGTAAGGAATTAAATTCAAATAAACATTACTTTCTCAGAATAGGCCAAGTAAAAAAATGTGTTTTAAAAGGAAGTAAAACACAAGTAACAAAGGAATGTCAGAGTAATTATCATCTTTTCATCAACACATTATAATAAATGTGATCCACAACCACACAAATTAGTAATATTTATTAGAACACAAGACTTAATATATTTAATATTCATCAAAGAAAAAGAGTGGTAATTATAAATTAATCAACACTTAAATAAAATGTCTATGTATAAAAATACTTTTATTTATAAAAAATTTATATAAAAATCCATTCATATATATATCATATATCATATAGGTAAGAGGTCTGAATGTAATGCCCTGTCTAAACATGTTTCCAAAGAGGGAGAGCAGCACAGGTTCAAATTTACGATAGTTTCCAGAACCTTTGAGAGTCTGAGATGTGGGGATATAAGGGATAGAACTGAAGAGGTAGAGGCTAAATGGATAGTTATGTTGAGGGCCAATTATGGCCATGGACTTAATGATAGTATGCCCATTAAGCCCATTTTAAGAAAAAGGGGACTACGTAGGTAAATATGAAAACAGGGCTTTATTCTTAAATAGTTGTTATAGATTTCATATTGAATCACTGTTTGCATATGTTTATATTTATATATTTGCATGATGCTAATATATATATATATATATATATATATATATATATTTTTAGGATGTTTTTATATGTTTTATTTAATACATAAAAAGTTTTTTATATATATTATGAACAGTTATATTAGTTGATGTTAACACACTTCCACACATCCATTTTTTAACCTATTATTATTTTATAATAGTATATAACTTTAAATTGATTAGACTTTTAAGTCATGTGGTAATAAGATATATAAATAGGTGTGGTTGATTATGTTATTCATACACCTGATGAAGCATTGTGTGAAAGCGCTTGTGTGACATTAAAGAAGACATTGCTTTTTACTACCTCTGAAGACAGATTTATTTACTTGTTTGGATTCTGGAGCCTTACCTCAGCATTCTTTTTTGGATTCAAGTCTGTATTGAGTATTTCAGCAGAGGTATTTGGTGTTTATTGGGCATTTTTTGCATTGTTGTATTATAATAACTGGGTTGAAGAACTTTCTAAAGAAGTTACTGAGTTAGACGGCACTATCAAGGCTGATGGTAGACTTTATATGATATAAGTTTGAATATACTAGGATTTTTTCAAGCATTGATCAATATATGCTCAAACTTAAAGCAAATAAATCAAAAAAACTTCAACGCGACCGCACTGCCTCTGACAATGGAACAGCTTATCCTGTTCCTTCGCCTTCACAAGTGTGGTCACAACATAATGAGGAGGCTAGAATCTTGACTGAGGAAAACTGTACTGATAATAATAACCATGCGGAGGAAATTCATAATAGAGGGCATATTGCCTCAGTAGACATTGATACTGACCCTGTAGGGGTACGCAGAAGTGAAAGACTTCAGAATTCCTCACGTGGGGTTAATAGAAACACAAACAAAACCCAAAATATTCGGCAGGCCTATCCATCTGGGGCCAAGCCGAAATAGAGGAAGCAACAACAGAATCCCAAGAACAATCGCAAATTCAACAAATGGAAATGTTAACATATATTAGCAATAATAACAATGTAGGACCAATGGTTATTAAAAACAGAACTGGCGATTTTAAAATATTTAACTACTCGGCGGTGTATATTAGTCTTGAAATTGTTGAATTTTTTGTAATGGTTATACATTTGTTCCAGCACAACATCTTAACTTGGTTAAAACTATTTTGGACATTAAATCTTTCACTCGTAAGTTGAATTTCAACTTTGTTATGGGTGAACTAACTGGTGATCTTACTGACAATATGTTTTATATACCAAGTGTTTATAACCCACCTATCCACCCTTTATTGCAAGTATTTAAACACATATGTGAACTACATATTAGACATTTGGTAAATAATGGTACAAATAGGAAGACTAAATACAATATCAGCAAATGTGAGTGGGAAAGTTTTAAATTCTTTAAGTCACTGGACATTCGTTGTTGCAAACCAGATAAAGGAGGAGGCTTGACAATAACGAATCAAGCTGATTATGTGCAACGAATGAAAAAAGTATTAGATAGTGCAGCATATCAATCTAGCTCACATAATGAAGTTAATAGAGCTTACCAGCACATCAAAAGTATGATTAATGATTTGTTTAGAGATGGTAGGATCAACTTAGGGATTTATAATTATATGTCTCTGTTATATCCTAGGATTCCAGTCCTTTTTGGAATCCCAAAAATTCATAAGAATTTGGTCAATCCCCCTATGTGACCTTTGGTTGATGGCCAAAATTCGGCCACCTATCCTTGTGCAAAATTTGTTGATTCAATTTTAAAGAAATACCTACAAAATGAAGAACAAGTCTGTAAGGACTCTTGGTCCTTTTTGAGCAAAATTGACCAATTACAGTACAGTGAGGAGAATAACTTTCTAACAGTCGATGTTAAAGACCTTTATACTTGTATCCCTCATATGCTGGGTATTGAGTGGATAGGTTTCATGTTAAGGTATAAAATAAAGCATCAGATTCTGAAATTTCCTTAGTTGTAGAACTTTTAGATGTCATCTTGTTGAATAATTATTTTATGTTCGACAATGAATATTACTTGCAAAAAGTGGGCGTAGCTATGGGCTCACCGTGTGGGGCCAGCATAGCGAATTTAGTTATGGCCTATTGGGAGACTGAATTTGTATTTAAACACATGGAATTACAGAATTCCATAGTATTCTACACACGTTACCTTGATGATATTTTTATCTTGTTAAAAGGTGACATTAATATAGCTAATAAGATTGTAGAATACTTCAATCAGTCTACCCAATTTTCGGAATTTATGTCCACTTTTAGTTCAGATGAAATCTCCTATTTACACATTAGTTTGAGGAAGAACAGAGTTGAACATTCTCTTGTGGCTAAGATCCACAGAAAGAGCACTTATTCTATTGCCTTTCTTAATTTTTCTAGCTGTCACCCTCACCACCACAAACGTTCATTTATTAAAGGCCAGTTGGTGAGGGCGGCAAGGATCGTTAGCCAGGATGATGATTTCAGTGAGGAATGTCAAACTCTTAAAAGTATGTTCCTAAGTCGTGAGTACCCAGAGGACCTGATAGACTCCTTGATAGAAGAAGTAAAATTCAAAAGAGCTAATAACATCTATTGCCCTATTCTACAGGTGAAGGACGGAGGTATTGTGCGTTCCTTAGTTTACCAACAGACGAATGAAGATTGTTCCCCAGCTAGTTCTAATAGTGAAGTGAAGAAAGATTTTAATCTTAGTTTTATTACAACATTTAGCTTGGATAGCCAATTAATTATTAATATAACACGGAAAAATTAGGATTTGTTTAGAAATGACCCCATGATGTTTAACAAGATGGGTAATTCCCCTAGGGTGATTTTTAGGAGGGGGGGAAATTTAAAGAATCTGTTAGAATAGTACCCTAGATGTATTTCAAGAAGTACAGGGATGCTTAAGTGTGAATCATGTAATTTTTGTAGATTCACTGATGTGGGTAACACATTTATTATTAATGACATACAGTTTAAATTGAAACAGAAGTTTAATTGCAATTCAAAATGTGTTCTTTACTTAGCTAAGTGCCAATGTTGTCCAGCGTTCTACATTGGCAAAATGGATCAAAGGCTCCGGGACCGCATATACGAACACCAATATGCTATTGCCAGAGGTAGAACAGAAAATGCCATAGCTAAACACATTTCGTTGTTTAATGAACACAAATTTAAGTTAAAAAAAGTTAAAGATCAAGTACCATTTGACATTAGGGGTGGTCCTATGTCTCTGCATTTGGAAGAATTAGAGTTATTTTGGCAGATCTACTTGAATGCATATAATTTCCCAGGCATTAATGATACCTGTTCTATCAGATGCATCTTGAAACTAAAGAGTTTACAAAGGTGATGTTAAGCTATACAATTATTTAGAAGTATAGTTTTTATGTTTATTAATAATGGTTATATGAATAGCTTGATGTTTATCCATCTATTCTTCCCTTGTTTTCCCGTCTGTTTTTTGCAGAATCAAGTGGGTTTTGTGATTGAGTGTATAGAATTGTAGTTCGAATTTTAGTATTAATGTCAGCATTTTTATGCATAGAATTATTTTATATGAGGTACATTTTGTATGTATTTAATTTAGTTACCTTAGTGACCGAAATTGCAGGAGAGAGGTTTTAAGTGATATGATGGTATTATTGGTTGTTTTTTGTCACGTGATTTGGATCATTTCCTTTAAAAATGATACTTTGTAATATTTTAACTTATCTGAAGAAGTTTGCTGATGGTTAGGAAATGAAAAGCGCTTAATAAATATTTCTTTTGAGTACTTGTTCTGAATACCGCCCTTTCTTTTTGTTGTTTTACATTAGTTTGCGTGGCCGTTAGTGTTTTATCAAGTTTTGTATTCCCTTGCAGTGACCGAAGTCTGAGTGGAAAACCTTAGAAATACATCTAAATAAAGATTTTTTTTCTGTGCAAGAAAAGCTCTTTGAACTGAGGTATCCAGCTGACAACCAGGAACACAATCCGTGTGATGGATTCAAAAAAGACTTTTGAAAGTTCTCTTGGAATCCCAGCTGGTGTGGGAGATCTCTCACCCAAGTGAATGATTCTTGACACTTTGAAAAGACTCTGCAAAAGATAAGCAGGTAATCTAAATATGGAAAAATGTGGCTAGCCTGAAGCCTGCAATGAGCTATAATGGGAGCTAGGCACTTAAGAGAACAATGTTAATGCAGTGGATAGTCCAAAGGGTAAGTCAGTGAACATATAGTGTGATCTAGACACACAAAACCTTAAGAAACACATGTTGTCTTGATGAATAGGGATGTGATGACAAGCATCTTTTAATCTGTATTACCAGGAAACTTGAATGAGAAGGAAGAGGTAACAGGTTGTGAAGTGACATAATTTTGGATCTGGGCACCATCACAAACAGGTTTTTGGAAAGAAAGATCCAGAACTGGTCTCCAAGCACTTTCTTTCTAGGAAGGAAGGAAGGAGAAACTCATTCTACCACTTCTGGGAAAGCAAGTGATGAAGGTTAGGTGGAAATAAAAATAAAACCACAATAAACAAAAATGAAGATCAAAATAAAACCACAAACCAGTGACCCAATAAAATGAAATTTATTCATTCTCTGACATCTCGGCTAGTTTGCCTTCAAGGAGAATACACACACACTAAAACGATCACTATAAATAGTGCATCTAATCAAGTTAATAACACTCAATTATATAATTAAACATTTAAAAAATAAATCTCCAATTTAATTCCAAATTCAAACCCTTTGGAATCAGAGTACCGAATCTGAGAATATAAAGGGCTTCTTTATAAAGAATCCTATTTTTAAAACGTACATCAGAAAAAGCATATTTCATTGGCTCAACTTTTTCCAAAATTGTCCCCCTTAAACCAGTAGAAATACCTTGATGCACTTGATGGAAATGTGTTGCTACAGAACTAGTCTCTTTAAAGTTTGCTATATCTCTCAGATGTTCTAAAACTCTCAATTTAAAAGCTCTTTTTGTCTGACCAATGTAAAATTTATTGCAGGAGCACCTTAAAGCATAGATAACACCACTGGTGTCACATCTAAAACAACCTTTAACCATAAAAGCATGTCCATTAATATGATCAAAAGAGTTGACCATACATTGGCATGCCTTACATCTACCACAAACAGTAATGCCCAACCTAATACTCTCACTATATATCTGCACTGGGGGCATAAAAAATTTCCCTCTTACTCTGAAATTCCTAATAGATCTTCCTACCTTAAAAGTAAATTTCAACCTATCTGGTAACCATGTTTGATAATTGCTGATATTCTGTATATACTGCCAATAATATTTTACCAAATTAGTTAAAACTACACTAAAGCAGCTATAAGTTGAAACAAAATAAACATCAGCCTCATTCTTGATCATAGTTCCATTTTTCTTACATTTACCTGCATGATGTATATTATCTCTTACTTGCATTTTATTAACTGCCCTATTGATAATAGAGCTGCAATAGCCCCTTCTTTCAAACATCAAACAAGTTCTCAAAATTTCCTCTTGCAATTCATTAGGCTCATTGCATAGTCTGCTCACCTGGATCAATTCCCCATAAGGTAATGCTTCAATGGTATGTATAGGATGGCAACTCAAAGCATGTGAATACTGTATACCTCCCTCAAAGTTTCTATGTACTTTTGTATGTAGACCTAACCTCTCAGAAATATTCAAGTCTACGTCCAAAAAAGAGACAGTTTTACCTACTTTAATACCAGCAAATGTTAAATTGAATCTATTGGTCTGTAGAGTCTCTATAAATGAAGCTACTTCAGCTCCCCCCCCCCTTCACATAGGAAAATAAGGTCATCAATAAAACGAGCATACAATTTAACATATTTAGTATAAAATACTGATCTATATATATTTTCATGCTCAAATAATCCCATGCTAAGGTTTGCATATGAGGGGGCAATGGCTGCCCCCATAGCTGTTCCTTGTTTTTGTTGGTAAATCTCACCACTGAATTCAAAAAAGTTATTGACAAGACAAAAATATAACAATTCAATAACAAATTCAGTGGTAGGTGACTCACCCATAAAAAATCTCACTGCTTCAAGACCAAAAGAATGAGTGATAGTTGCATATAAACTTTTAACATCTAAGGTAATAAAATACATATTCTTATTCAATTCCACACTTTTTTTTTCAAGAAAATCAAAAACATCTTTTATATAAGCAGGTAGAAGCATAACTTTAGGTAGAAGAAGTTGATATAAAAGACATCCAATATTTCTCAAAAAATAACCCATGCCGGACACTATAGGACGTCCTGGTGGGTTTAAAAGAGATTTATGTAGTGTGAGTAAACAATAAAAACAGGCAATGCTTACCCCTTCAACATTAAATTTCTTTCTAACATCATCCTTGGAAAAATAACCCAGTCTAATACCTTTATTCATCAGATTAATATATTCATTAATGGCTGCTTCATAAATTGAAAAATAAACCCTCTGATAAACCTCTTTATCATTGAGGTGCTTAGAACACATATCTAGATACTGTGAAATATTCATAATAACAAGTTTGTTACCTTTATCAGAAGGTTTAAACACCAAATTCGTATTATTACTCAAAGCTTTCAAAGCAAGCCATTCATTTTTCGTCAAATTGTATGAAATCTTGTCAGGCCATTTTAAAAATTCACATACTTCCTGTTCTACAGAGAAACTCAACATCTTATAAAATTGCAACACATTTTCATTATTGAAGACAGGAATATAGTCACTTTTCACAGAGATTTTGCTAGTGTCGAATAAATAATAGGCATTGCAACCATTATCAGAAACACATGAATAAAAGCTATCAGTATCAGAAGACAATTCACTTCCATCAGAGTCATTGTCTAAAAAATCAACCTCATTATTAAATAATGCTCTAAGCTGCAATTTCCTAGCAAATTTAAAAATATCACATTTAATTTCATGTAGATGGGGTTTAACAGTGGGAACAAATTTAAGCCCACATTCCAGGACTGATTTTTCACAATCAGTTAAACAAAAACCAGACAAATTAACAATGAAAGTAGTACAATTACCGTTTACCCCCTTTTGACTGGGGAAAATATTGAGACTGCCGTGGCTGTTGTTGCCAATGTCCAGCACATTGTCCCTCTTGAAAACTTTTTTATTCTGTTGGCCCCCTTGGGGCATATGAGTTCCGCTTTGAAAAGTTTGTTTAAATTGTGCCCCATTATGAGGTTGAGGTAATAGCGGATACTCTTTCTGATTCAAACTATAACTATCTTCCTCATCTTAAGATGGATGATTAGTAGACCCATTTGCTGAAGAGAAAGAAGATTGTTCACCATACTGGTTTCCAAAAGAAACTCGGCGTTTTGTTTTCTTCCATTTGGAACTGGACTGAAAGGTCGTACCACTATCATAGTCATGGATATCCCTCTTATGTTTATTAAGTTTATTACCCATGATGTTCTTTTCATAACCTTCCAGCTTCATGTTAATATCTTTCAGAATTTTATCAAAACCCTCAGAATTAGTTTTAGAAATCAGGTGATTGCATAGTAAACTAATTTCACTTTGTAATTTGAGCTGTTTACACCTATCACACTCAACAAGTACAGTGACCCATTCTAGCGTACACTTATGCACTGCGAGCACCCATCTTTTATGAAACTCAATATCCCTCTCATCATTAAAGTCAAATGGGGTAGCGGGGTCCTTGTAAGCCCTTAGTCCACGGGGAGTAACATCCAAATCTCTATATTTATTTAAACTGTGTATATTAAGAAAAAACAAAGTTTCTTTGAAAAGTAATTTCTCCAATAGCTCACACATGGTCTTAGTCTCTGAAGTGAGACCAGCTTCAAAGCTTCTACTCACACCAGAAAAAGAATCCAAAAGACGATTATTTCGAACAGACTCCCATTTAGGCCACATATTAGTAGGGTCTTTTCAGAACAGCACCGGATTCAATAACAGCCATAGATGCAGATGTAGAGCCATTAATCTGCCGAAAACAATTGTCCAGGGGATGTTGCTGTGGATGTAGCTGATTATCACGAAAAACTCTTGGAATATCCATATTAGGGTCACTGGCCATAACGAGAAATGAATAAAACCACAATAAACAAAAATGAAGATCAAAATAAAACCACAAACCAGTGACCCAATAAAATGAAATTTATTTGTTCTCTGATGTCTCGGCAAGGAGAATATACACACACTAAAACAATCACTATAAATAGTGCATCTAAAAAAGTTAATAACACTCAATTATATAATTAAACATTTAAAAAAGAAATATCCAATTTAATTCCAAATTCAAACCCTTTGGTATCAAAGTACCGAATTTAAGAATATAAAGGGATTCTTTATAAAGAAGCCTATTTTAAAACATACATCAGAAAAAGCATATTTCATTGGCTCAACGTTTTCCAAAATTGTCCCCCTTAAACCAGTAGAAATACCTTTACTTTCAAGGTAGGAAGATCTATTAAGAATTTCATAGTAAGAGGGAAATTATTTATGCCCCCATTGCAGATATATAGTGAGAGTATTAGGTTAGGCATTACTGTTTGTGGTAGATGTAAGGCATGCCAATATATGGTCAACTCTTTTGATCAAATTAATGGACATTTTTTTAAGGTTAAAGATTGTTTTAGATGTGACACCAGTGGTGTTATCTATGCTTTAAGGTGCCCCTGCAATACATTTTACATTGGTCAGACAAAAAGAGCTTTTAAAGTGAGATTTTTAGAACATCTGAGAGATATAGCAAAATTTAAAGAGACTAGTTCTGTAGCAACACATTTCCAACAAGTACATCAAGGTATTTCTACTGGTTTAAGGGGGACAGTTTTGGAAAAAGTTGAGCCAGTGAAATATGCTTTTTTCTGATGCATGTTTTAAAAATAGGCTTCTTTATAAAGAAGCCCTTTATATTCTCAAATTCGGTACTTTGATACCAAAGGATTTGAATTTGGAATTAAATTGGAGATTTCTTCTTTAAATGTTTAATTATATAATTGAGTGTTATTAACTTGATTAGATGCACTATTTATAGTGATTGTTTTAGTGTGTGTGTATTCTCCTTGAAGGCAAACTAGCCGAGACGTCAGAGAACGAATAAATTTCATTTTATTGGGTTACTGGTTTGTGGTTTTATTTAGGTGGAAATAAGAGTCTGATCTGGTGGATGAGGAATTAACTCATGGAAAAGAGGAATCTCCTCCCACAGCAATCTGTAACCTTGATTAATAATCTTCAGAACCCAAGTGTCTGAAACTATATGTTGTCAAAGAGAAAAGTGGAGATTCAGACTTTTTGTAAAGGAATGTGGGCTACCAGGGTGGGAGGGGGAACAAGGTCCCTTTAATAGTCATTCTGACTTGTTGGACAGTCCTTGGTTTTGGGAGGTTGCAGAATTCACTTTGGATCCCCTTTGCCATTTCTTCTTAAACATATGTCTACCTGTATTTTGTTGAGACTGTTTATTTTGTTTTTTGCCAAAATTAGATGAGGGGAATACAGAAACCCTTTGTAAATTTGGAAAAGAGGGCTGAAGAATATTAGGGATTCCCTGAAACAACTTACCCCTTTCATCACATCCTTTTTTTAATCTCCTCTGCAGTAGAGGGGACAAAAAAATAAATCTCTCTCCAAATGAGAATTTAAAATTTTATTTTTAGCATCATCTGAGAATGCAGCCAGGCAAACCCCCTAAAACAGTACTAGTTGAAACAGCCGTGCAAGAAGTATCAACTGAGTCGTACATAAACTGAGGGACTGAGAAAACAATGGCAGATTATGGAAATACTCCCAGAGAAAAAGAAATCCCTACAGGGAGAATCAGAAACTGATCTCTCCTCTGAGTCTGAACTAGAAATCTTAGGAGAAAACACTGTACCTGTCTCTTCATATTCATGTCCAGATTCAGAATCTTGAATCTCTTCAGGAAAACAGGTATCCCTCTTTCTTTTACCAGAAACTACTTTACAGAAAGGATCATTAACCTGAATTATATCCTGAGCCAGACCCAATAAAGTACTCCTGTCTAAGGAAATTTGAGAAGGAGTAGATACATTTTTACTGTTATGTTTCTTTTTGACAGGAAAAATGGGGCCAACAGTGCTATTAATGGCAACAGCAGCTTTCCTTGGGATATGCACAACATTCTGACTAAACATGGAAGCCTCCCCTGCTCTCTCTCCCAGGACCAACAGGAGTGTTTCTCCTTTGCCCACTGAGGATACCCCAACAACCACAGAGAATGTGGTTCACAGTGAATGTAGGTGCCACACCGGAGGGATCCGCAGGAAAAGATGAATAGTCTGTGGTACAACAAATGGTCACAGCAGAGTCACACACCTGTGGTTGATGCAAACTGCTAGCCTGCTGTGGTGGTAAAGGCTGTTTGCTTAACTTTTCCTTTTTGTGGCATGGCTGGAAAGAAGGATCAACTAAGGGACTGGCAATTTATTCTACGATCAAGCCAAAAGTGTGCCTCTTTCCCAAGGAAAAAAGCAGATAAAGCCAGCAAATCTTAGAAGTATCTAAATGTCATTTTTTCACATAAAAATACAGTAAAATACTTTACCAGCCCAAAACTTAAAGTAAATACATTTTTTCCATAGAAAAAATATTTTTCAATTACTTTTAAACAACTTTAAAACAGACATGAAAAAAGAGCACTCCTTTAAAAGTACAAGACAGTCTTGTGACAGTCTGTTATAATACAAGCTCCTAGCTGAACAGGAAAAGTATTATTAAACAAATATTTTTTTTTCTTTTTCAAATGGAAGGTGTTTCCCCAAAGGGAATGTATCTACCAAACAAAAGAACAGCACAATCCAAATGTCAATTCTCAGAAGTCTTAGAGGAGAGCAATCGTCAGTGGCAGGAAAGCTCTGAATGGCTTGAGCAGACTGATGGTTTGGGTGTGTGAAAGGTGGCCTCAAGTTTTGGTAGCTGGCTGGCTGTCATATCCTATGCACGATATACCCCATATAGCTAAGGCTACTGCAGCAGTGATCAATATGATGAACATCCAAAGTTTAGCTTGGTGAAGAAGGTAGATGGTCTGAGAATGTTACTCTACATTGTTGACACTTAAGAGCCAACCTGCTGGCTGCCTTGTCCTTCAGAGGACTCTTCTAGCTAAAACTCCAATTTCTTAATATGATCTTCAGATTTTAGTGACTGCCCGTATATTTTTGTTGCTTGATTATTGCAAGGAATCTACATTTTGAGCCATAAAATGAATCCCTCAGTCAAATACAAGTAGTCGCTACAACTGTATCTTGAACTGTCCAGATTTTCTATGCTTGGCACACAGTGCATTATTTGTCAGTTTACCAAACAGGCCATAATAATGCATGTTGTTTTATTTAGTGTGGGACTTGAGTACCTTGAAAATCTAAATCTATTTCCCTAGGTTAACAAGTTTATAGGTATATACTAGGCTAAAGACCACCAGGGCCTTTATAAGCCTTGCCGCAAAACCCAATCCAATTATGTCCTCACGTAACATGGGCATCTATTTAGAAGGATATTCTAGTTAGGAGGTTTCTAAAGGTTTACTGGGGGGGGGGCTATGTTAGGGAATATTTACTGTCATCCTCTATCAGTTACATGGGCACCTGACCAGGGGTGTATGTTTTATTTCCCATCCAACAGTCAATGTTTTGTTTGAAAAGGGTTAGGGGTAGACACTGCTTCACATCGATGGGGAGCTTATTCCAGAGTGTAGGGATCCTTTGAGATACATATCTGTCTTGCCAACATGTTCTATTTACGTTGCAAGCAAAGTGGAAATCACTGGATTTAGTGTTTCTTTTACTATTATGTTTTGCAAATATGCAAAAGGTCCATCAGGCTGGATCTGAGGGTGCCTTATATGTCAGGCATAGATTGCCTCTCAGTAACTTGTAAGAGACTAAGTATACAGATAGGGCTTTAATATGATCTGTATAGGACAATGAGTTAATACCCTGGATTTTTTGGTGAGGAACCTCTGTGGGCATTCCAGCTGTTGCATATACCTGGTCAGGTACATGCTGAAGGGGACAGTGTATTCAAGGATGAGTCTGATAAGGGCAGAGTAAAGTAGTACTATAACTTCCTTGGACCTGGATGCCATACCCTTACTTATAAGTTAGGCGACATAGAATGATTGTTTTACTGCCTTAGCTATGTGTTTATCAAAGGCCAAATTACTGCCTGCATATCTACCCAGATCCTTGCCTTCTGGGTTAACTCTCAGGAGTGTCTGACTGATGGAGTAATTACCCTGGGGTGGACATTTTCCCAAAAGTACTATAATGCATTTCTTGGCACCGAGTTTTAATCAGTGGTTTTGGCACTAATCATTTGTCTGTGGTAGACCCTCTTGCTGGATGTTGGTGTCATGGAGATAATCTATGACAGCTGCCAATATGCACTCATTCATAGGTTCATAGGTTTACACTAGGTGGTACTTTTCCATTAACGGGGCAACAGGCAAAATGTGACTTCGCCCTGAAATCATCACAGCTTATTCTTTTCTTCTTGCGATGAACTCTGCAGAAAATAATTCAAATCAGCCAGAAAAGTCATGAAGGTAAAAACAAGGACATCTATTCTTATAAGCTACATAGGTCATTTATACAAGAAATGAAAAACTACAAACTGAATGGCAAACTACTCTCACTAAACTGAATACGAGCATTAGTTTTTCCCCTCCACTTTTTTCAGCACTCCAAAAATACGGACTTTACGACAACAGAGATTAATAAAATCTAACGTACACATTAAACACAATTCCAACTGGGCCTACAATCCAGAAGAGATTTCAGCCCATGACACCATTTCATTAGCTGAAGGAATCATTTACTGGGTTTGATGGAGGCTTATGTGAATGTCTGTAAGGAGCAACATTTCTCTGTTTTATCTTCAGGCCGAAGGCATGTCTTAAGTGACTGACACTGCATATTTGCTGTTTGGATTGGTTGTCACAATAAACCTGTGTGATTGCCGTTTTATTTAATTTTCCCAATAAGAGACCACTACAAGAACAAGGAATACATTTGTGTGCTGATGGCTGAGGATCGTCCTCCACTGGGAGGGTGAGGAACAGAAATCGCAACCCTTGCATGTGTTTCTGCACTGTGGGAAAGTGTGTGTGTTTTTCATTTGTGGTGGCTATGCATGCGGAAAAAAATCCAAGAATATAGGTAGAAATTACATGAATTGAACAAGCATTATCAGCATCTTAGAAGATTACAAGCACATTACAAGCAGAGAATAATAAGCTGCGGAGACTTGCGAGTGATGTCACATTTACCTGTTGCCCCGAAAAGTACCCACTAAGCTAATGACCACCAGGGTCTTCACAAGCCTAGCCATACAACTCAACCACATTTTGTCCCCAAGTACCTTGGACACTTACATGATGGGATATGCTAGTAATGAGATAGCTAGGGGTTATATGGCGGGGGGCTATGTTAGTTGGGGATTAATTTACATACTGTCAAGTTCTTTCCATCAGAGGCATGGGGCCAGATCAGGGTTGAATTTGTGATTTCTGATTAAATGATCAAGGTTTTGTTTGAACAGGGTCAGAAATGAGCTCTGCTTCACACAGATGGGGAGATTATTCCATAGTGCAGGAATACTTGAGACACATATCAGTCTCTCCAGTGTGTTCTATTTACTCAAGTGTGACAGCCATTTTACTGTGCTTTAAAGTGCTTACTTTGTTGCATTTGCCATCATTTCTTGAAAAAAAAAAAAAAAAAACTATATCTACACTTGTTTCCCACCTTTCTGAAGCTAGTAGAGTCCAGTTTTCAGAGTTTGCTGAGTCCAGGGCTGTATTGTAGTTTATGTGTTGCCCATACCTTACTAGGATAGAAGGAAGTTTCTCTGTTCACCAGTGAGAGTGGGGGGCTTTGAGCAGCCTATCTGTCCTTGGAGGAGTGGTTTCAGCTCAGAATTTGTAGTTTATTGGCCATTTTGGGCTAATTTCTATCCCTTTCATCCTTCTGTTATAAAAACTGCATTTCTGCATTTTTTGCGCTTGTATCAGCTCAGCAAGATCCTGCCTGGGTGTCCTGCAGAGTCCTACAGCAGCAGAGAGAGAAAAGAGAGACTTTGGATTGATTAAGTACTTTTATGTCTTGTTTTTTGCTATTTATTGTTAATTCCACCTAAATGCTCAGTTTCTAGCATTTTTTGATACTTAAAAAGCTTATTTCAGCTGTTTACTGTACTTACTTACTGTTTTCACTTTTAAAATAGTTTTTGTGAGCATCTAAACTGTTTTAACTGTTGTAGGCTACAAACTCAAGTGTGATTGCTGTTTTACTGTGCTTTAAAGTGCTTCTTTTATTGTATTTGCCTTCATTTCTTGAAAAAAAAAAACTATATCTACACTTGTTTCCCACCTTTCTGAAGCTAGTAGAGTCCAGTTTTCAGAGTTTGCTGAATCCAGGGCTGTACTGTAGTTTCTGTGTTGCCCATACCTTCTAGGATAGAAGGAAGTTTCTCTGCTCACCAGTGAGAGTGGGGAGCTTTGAGAGGAGTGGTTTCAGCTCATAATTTGTAGTTTATTGGCCATTTTGGGCTAATTTCTATCCCTGTCATCTTGCTGTTATAAAAAACGCATTTGCGTGGTTTTGTGCACTGTGCAGCGCCGGTTAGCTAGGGTTAACTATCGCCGGCTCCATAATGTCTGCTCTTCAATTTTTCCCTTATAACTAGTCAGTCTTTCAGCTTAAGCACTAAAACCCACATCTTCTAGCCCAGCACTCGTTCTAAATCTGCTGTAGCACTAAATTACCCCCAGCACTCAACCCCCATCATTTGCCTGGAGGGAATAGTCTATATACTTCCCCACTTGACAAAAGAAAACAGTCTTTACTACTTATTCAGGCATGTCCACAGGACAGCTCCTGGTGTACTCCCCAGTCTACCTGATGAACCTGGGCATCTTGAGGCAATGTTACAACTGCTTCATGTACACAGACAACCCTCTCCTCCTACCACCAAACACTAATACCTGCGAGTAATGCAATTAAACAGCCAGTCTAGAGGCAAAGCTCTCTCCAACCAAGACTGGAACAGATAGTCAAGAGGAGAAGGTAAAAACTCACAGCACCCCACTCACTTCACATAGACCTACTAAACCAACACCTCCAAAACCCACACATAGAAACACCAAGACATATACGGAGGCTCTGAATAAAAACCTGCCTAGGCAACAGAAACCTCCAAAGCAGACCCACAAGCAACCTCCTCCCACCAACACATCCTAAACAATACATAGCTCACAAACTCGGTGTGCCACACAACCACAACCCATAAGGCAAAACAACATACCCAACACACTAGTCCTAGGTGACTCTATAGTCAGGCATACTGACGTCCCACTCACCAGGCTGGACAAAGAGAAGGTAACTGTCAGCTGCCTGTTGGGTACCAGAATCCACCACATAACACATGCACTCAGGTCACTACAAAGCAAGTACAAATATGACTCTGTCATTGTCCGTGTTGGTGTGGACCTGAGATGTACCTCCCTGGACTACATGAAAAGAGACATGGAAGAGCTCTCTGATCTTGTAGCCCAGGCAGGTATAATCCTAGCCCTGAGTAGCATCCAGCCTTCACAAGGAATGATACCACAGTACAAGGATAAAATGATCAACTTCAACAATTGGCTAAGCTTCTGGTGTCATTCAAAGAGGATCCAGTATCTGTCTGCTTGGGATGACATGCTTGACAGGTCACGATGCTTCGTTAAAGATGGCCTACATCTGTCACCCCTGGGATTTCGGACATTGGCCAAGGCTCTTGCTGCCTCCATAGTTCCTTTTTTAGGCAAGGCTCAAAAGACAAACTCACCACCGTAAAAACTACAAGTGACAAAAAATGAGGGTAATGCTGCTCAATGCTAGGAGTCTAAACCTCAAAATGTACTCACTCGAGGCACTCCTCAAAATGGAGAACATCGATACCTGTGCAGTGACTGAGACCTGGTTCAAGGCTCCCGAGAGCACGCCAGCACTACCAGGGTATAATTCATACCACACATTTCGGCCACAAAACCCAGACCGAAACACTAAGGGCGGAGGTGTGTCCATATTCATCAAGGATATCCACACCTCCAGGCTAGTTGCATAACACAATGCCTCAGAGATCATCCAAGTGCAACTAACCCTGGGCAAAAATGCATTCCAAATTGTAGCTTGTTATAGATCCCCCACCATGATCCAAGACCCACAATCCTTGTTTCTGGAGACACTGGAAAAAATGAGGGTCCAACCAAATACCCTAATAATGGCCAATTTCAATACCCCAACATAAACTGGGAAAACTACTGTTGTACTAATCCCCTTGCTCAATGATTCCTGGAATTTATGAACTCTAATGCCCTGGATCAACTTATCAACACCCCCACCAGGGCAACAATATTCTGGATCTGGTCATTACCAACATGGGTGACTGGTGCTCAATCCCCGAGATCAACTCCTTGCTGGTTAGATCAGACCATAAAGTAATCACCCTAGATATCCACATCCCGACTCCACCCCCACACAAGGAAACCATTGTAAAAAAATTCTCCAAAGCGGACTTCACGCTACTGAAAACAGAGGTGGCTAACTTTGCGATGCCCCTGCAGATGGACAGTACCATCATGGCTGCTGAATCCTACACAAATGCACTCAGCAAGCACCTGCATGAGTGCATGGATCGTGGTATCCCTAACAGAACCAAGACGCTATTATCCAAAAAAAGGAAGCCAATCTTGTGGTCCCCTGCCATAAACAAACTCTACAACAGAAGGAAGAAACTGTTGCAAAAGAGAGTAAAAACCCATGAATGGAGGAACCCCCTGACCGACATCATTAAGAAGCTAAGATCCCTCATAAAATCCTCCAAAGTGAATTTTGAAAGAAAAATTGCCACGGATTCCAAAGACAACTACAAGGCATTCTTTAGCTATGTCAAGAATCTCCATGGCAACACCCAGATCTGCACTGAGCTACAGCAGAATGGCATAAAATATACAGAGCCAACTGACATTGCTAGCATCTTGGCAGATAGGTTCAGTGCTAACTTTACTCCGCTCTCACCCCCCCAAAGGACCCATAACTATACCAGATAATTGTAGAGCCCCATTAATCACACACAGGTAAAAATGGCACTCTTTAAAGCCAAAAACATAATGTCCATGGGACCAGACAACATCCCAGACTGCATCTTACATGAACTCCAAAATGAACTAACCCCCCACCTAAATTCCATGTTAAATCACAGCCTCACCACAGGCTATGCGCCCACTGAATGGCGCACAACAATAGTTATCCCACTCCACAAAGGAGAAGCCACGACAGACCTCAGGAACTATTGACCTATTAGTCTGACAAGCCTGGTCTGCAAGGCCATGGAGCAGATTATCATAGAACTCATAAACAAAGATATTGGTAACCTCCAAACTTTGAATGGTATCCAGTTCGGATTTGTAAAGGGTAGAGTATGTCTCTTAAACCCAGTAGACTTCTTTGAAACAGTTACCAAGGCCACAGATGAGGGTAAGGTGGTCCACACAGCCTACCTGGACCTCGCTAAAGCCTTTGATACTATCCCCCATTCAGGAATAATAGATAAACTCACCAACCTTAACATAAACCCTTATGTCATGAGATGAGTGGCCAACTGGCTCACGGACAGAACCCACACAGACTGAAAAAAGTGAATGCAGCTGTCTAAAAGTCCAACACAGTAGGTTAAAACGAAATATAATCATGAAGACTTAGACGGACTACCACGAAAAAGACATAAAAATAATTTATTAAGTTAAAAACAGATAAGCGCTTTCGTGTACTCGTCTGGTACACTTCATCAGATCTAATTAATCAAATTGTCTGCTTGCATTTAAATGAAATGAACAGAACCCACACAGTGAGAGTTGCAGACTGCAGATCTGACTCCAAACCAGTGACAAGTGGAGTGTCCCAGGGTTCAGTCCTGGGACCTCTCTTGTTCGGTATATACTTCTCCGAAGTGCAAGCGAACACCGAGGGTCTATGGCTAACCAAGTTCACACATGACTGCAAACTGGGTGCCATAATCAATCTCCCTGCCGATGTAGACATCCTACAAAAGGGCCTCACCGAAACAGATACCTGGTGCCAAAACCATGGCCTCAAGCTAAATGCCAAAAAGTGCACTGTCATCCCCTTTAGTAAAAACACAGTACCCATGAATTA
Organism: Protopterus annectens; assembly: GCF_019279795.1. Lineage (NCBI taxonomy): Eukaryota > Metazoa > Chordata > Ceratodontiformes > Protopteridae > Protopterus > Protopterus annectens. The sequence goes on from NC_056748.1 coordinate 723,788,235, forward strand.
CCAAACAGGTGGCAGTTCACTTAACACAGAAAGTGTGATAAGAGACCTTGGGACCCAAGTGGATAGTAACCTCTCCTTTGATAATCACATCACCACAGTGGTCAGAAAATCTTTCTACGTGGCCCACCTAATCACAAAATGGTTCGCATCTAGAAAAAAGGAGGTCATTCTCCCCCTCTACTCATCACTTATCAGACCCCTCATTGAGTACAATGCCCCTTTTGGGATGTACCTCACAAGACACCTACAACTGGAGAGGCCCCAGAAGTACCTCACCAAGAGGATTGCTGGACTCAAACAGTTGCCATATGCCGACTGGCTCAAGAAACTCCAACTCTACTCAGTCGCATATCGCTTACTCTGAGAAGATCTCTGTCTGACATACAAAGCTATGTCAAACCCAGAATTGATGGACATGCTTCATTTAAAAAAATCCCAATCTCTCCGAGTAACACGCTCTAGGGACCTAAACCTCACCACAACAATAAATAGGACATGCTGGAGGGATAGAGTCTTGTCCCAGAGACTTCCCATGTTCTGGAACAAAATTCCCATCGACATCAAGCAGAGCTCATCATTAGCACTCTTCAAGAAAAACCTTGATGAGTGGATGGGTAATAGGAAATTCACCCCTGGGATCACTTTTGTGGCTCTACTTGATAGAGGGGAGGAATTTAATCTGCATGGGAGGCAAAAGCCAAGACACTTTTTGCTAGGTTTACTTATGCCCTTGGGCTAATAGCCTACTACCTACCTATGAACCTATATAGCAGGCAAAGTTCAGGTCCTTGGATCTAGTGTTTCTGGAGCTTTTTGTTTTGAAGATGTGCATACCACTTTCTTGCAAGCTATAGATCCCCCTCTATGACTCAGGAAACCCACAACATATACTTCAGCTTACTGGAAACACTTACCATCCAACTCAATACCATATTAATGGGCAACTTTCATTAATTCACTATTAACTGGGCATCATATATGACACCAAATGTGCAGGGAATGAGATTCCTGGATTTTGTAAACACAAACTCTCTGGACTAGATTGTCAATATGCTGACAGAACTAACACAAAAAACAAACCACACTAGTGGAATCACAACATCAATAGGCTGTATAACAGAAAGAAGAAATTATGGCAAAGATTAGGAGGTATAGCACCCATCAGGGTAAATGTACACTCGTTAAACTAAACAAACAACTCAGAGAACAAATAAAGTCTACCAAAGTCAAAACTGAGGTAAATTTGGCCTCACAGGCTAAGGAGAACCACAAGGTATTCTTTCCATTTCCAACCTCAAAGGCTATGCACAGTTGTGTGCAGAGCTCATTGTTAATGCAGCCTGTGGTGATGTGAGGTATTGCCAGCTATGCCAGGAGAGGTAGGGCAGTGGAAGTGTAACATATGCCAGCAGAGCTAGTGGAGTTTTGTAGAGAATTATATGTCATTTGTACATGTGCTTGTGTTGAAAATGTATTTGTAAAGTTGCTTGTGTTAAAAAATGTACCAACAGTAGGTCCTGCTGGATAGAAAAAGAAATGCACCTGTATGTCAGACTGTATTCTAACTGTGGAAATTAATATATTGTAACAGAAGACACTGGAAGAGAAGAGGTTCATTTCAGTCCAGCTAACAATGAAAAATAGTTCAAAATTAAATTACCTGGTAGGCCATAAAGATTGTGTCTTACAGTTGTGATTGCAGCCAGAGACAAAATGTCTGTAAAAACAAGGACTGTGAATTCTTGTTGTATTGTCCATACCATTGAAATAACTGCTAACCTGGAAGGGTGGAAGTGTTGAAATGGTTTTATGGCTTCCAGATGATGTAACACGTCTTAGCAAAGCTCTATCTGTGTGTACGGTAATGCATATGTGCGAGATTCTGGTTCAACCTCTAGTGAAGGGGGTAGCATGGGAACCAGAAATCAGATGACCAGATGTATGTGATGTCCTTCTGTAATCCATCAGTGAAAAGATGTTTTAATACTAGATGAGACTGAAGTCTCAGAGCAATCTGTTTTTGAACCCTGACAAAGAAAGATAACTCACCTACTTCATCTTGCCTTGCTCTGGTAAATGACTAGTTAATAGTAATTATTTACATCAGTCAGAAAAATATAGTGAGATTAGTTAAGTACTGTTTTTCTGTATCTGTATGAATCTATTCATTTGTGTTATTTTAATATTTCCTGTAATTGAAACTCTGATGTTTACTGTAAATAGATATTCCATATTTTCATGTTGTTTTTATTATGTATTATTGAATATATTTAAGCTTTTCATTCTCACTGGTCCTTTAGAGAATATTTTATACTTTGAGAGTACTTATATCTATTTGGTGACTCTGTGGCCAATCCTGAAAGCCTTACTGCACTGGCCAAACACTACCACTGGTCTTAATATTAATTTCACTCAGTATAATTGGGTACCCTTGTAAGATCTTTAGGGTAGCTGGCTTTGGAGTATCTGGTGGCAGTGTAACTACCTCATAGTCTGGGCAGAAGGGAGCACAGCTCATACATCTGTGCCATCCTTTCCCAGGTGTGTGTGTCTGTGAAAATCAAATCTCAAAGAGTAGGTATGTGTGTGTGTGTGTGTGTGTGTGTGTGTGTGTGTGTGTGTGTGTGTGTGTGTGTGTGTGTGTGTTAGCTGCTTGGAGCAGGGACATTGAGCACTGGTTTCACAGAGAGGGTGCTGGAGGACTTGGCTTGGACACTCGGCTGAGGACTCAACTCAACAGCTATGCCAGTGGGGAGTCTCACTGGGACCCTGGAGAAAGAGAGAGAGAGAAAGAGAGAAATCTGGACCCTGGACGGAGTGTGTCCCTGTGTGCTCTTAATTGAAACTGTGCTTGATGCAGAGAGCTGTGTCTGGAAATACTGTGTGTATCTATTTTTGCTCCAAGTGAATGTCCCTCTACAGTGTCAGTGGTGAGGATTCAGGTTCCTCGATTACTCACTCAAAGAGGGGACGTCACACAACCACTTATACTGAGCCAAAATATATAGCAAACCTACTGGCAGGCAAATTCTCCCCCTCAACCTCCCCTCAAAAAATACCATCAAATATAATTCCCTGTACCATCACTAGGGAACAGGTCCTCAGGGTTCTCTCTAAGGCTACAAACAGACTGCATTGAGAGGCCCAGAAATATTCCCGTATGCCCTTTAAATAGCACAAAACATGACCTAGAAGGCCCTCTGGAATTGTTATTTAACCATAGCCTCCAAGCAGGCTTCATGCCTCCTGAATTGAGAACAGCAACAGTTATCTCTAGGCACAAAGGTAGGCCATCTACAGGCACTGGAAACCACAGACTTATAAGTCTCACTACTCTCATATGCAAAGCCATAGAAAGAATTATCATGGAAATGATCAATAATGACATATGAAACCTCCAAACACAGGACCCATCCCAAATAGGTTTCATCAAGGGCAGGTCATGCCTACTCATCCAGGAAGACTTGTTTGAAAAGGTCACCATAGCAATGGATGAGGGCATAATTATTCACACTGCCTACCTTGACCTAGCCAATGTACACAACACAATACCCCATATTGTTGATAAACTCAAGAGGTTAGGTTTAAACCCTTATGTGTCACCCACTGGATAGGCAGCTGGCTCACAGACAGGACCCAGGAATTTAGAATTGGGGAGTCCACCTCTGCAAAGAGGACAGTCTCAAGTAGAGTCCCTCAGGGATCAGCCCTGTGACCACTCCTTTCTGCACTTACTTCCCTGAAGTCAAGGCCAATGTCAAGGTCAAACAATTGCAAATTAGGAACAGTCACAGAATCCCCCACAGACACTAATGTTCTGCAGGAAGGACTGACACATAAATTGTGTCAGAGCCATGGACTAAAACTAAATGCCAAGAAATGCATAACAGTCTCCTTTGGGAAGTCATCCATGCATGGTGACTATCACTTTGACAACACACCCCTAAGAGTCAACCCAGACATCAGGAACTTGAGGATACACACAGACAGTATTCCAGCTTTTGACCATCACATGTAGTGAGTAGTGAGGAAATCATTCTATGCTGTGCAACTTACAAACAAAAGTATGGCATCTACATCCAAGGAGGTTATTAATTCACTGTACTTAGCATCCATCAGACCTGTCACTGAGTACAATGCCCCCTTTGCTATGTACCTAACCTGGCACATCTAATAACTGGAACGTTCACAAAGGTTCCTCACTTAAAGAATACAAGGTGTAAGTAACATGTCCTGTGCAGACCACCTCAAAGCCCTAGCCTTCTGTTCTGTCTCATACAGGCTTTTGGGGGAGATCTATGCCTGGTATACAAGGCATTGTCAGACCCCCACCCTGATGGACCTCCTGCATATCTGCAAAACAAACAGCACCAGAATTACCCATTCTAAAGATGTAAACCTTGCCTGTGACATGAACAGAACCTGCTGAAGAGACATATATGTATCCCACAGACTACACCCCTAGTCTGAAACATGTCCCCAACCATGTGAACCAGAGTTCCCCCTTAACCCAATTCAAGTGTAACTTGGACAACTGGATGAGATGGAGAGCAGGAAATGCATCCCTGGTTTGGCACCTATGTCTCTATTGGACAAAGGCAGTGTTTTCCCCTCATCCACAGTCTTGGTGACCCTCTCAAAGAAGTCTACCAGGTTGCATAAGCATGACCTTCTCTTGACAAAGCCAAACTGGGATAGGCCCAGTGTGTTTAGAGTGCCAATACTCTTGATGATCATTTCCATGATAAATCATTCCAAGGCTTAGCATATTAGACTTGTCAGACTGATGGGTCTGTAGTTCCTGGGGTCCTTTGATAGTCCACCCTTATGAAGAGTGAGTGATGACTGTTGTAGCCCTCATTCACCTGGCATATAACCTGTTTTGAGGCTGGAGTTGAAGAGAGCCTCAAGTGGTCCTGCTAGGTCATGTTTTAGGGCCTTTAGGAGGCAACTGGGATATTATCCGGGGTCTACTGCTCTACATCGAAAGAACACTTCTTTGAAATAGAGCAGGAGACCCACACTTCAGCGAATGTTCACTTCAACGAAAGTGCACTTTCGCTGAAGTCTAGTTCCCCGGGCGACCCAAAAAAAAAAAAACACAAACATGTTTTTGCAGGGGGGCAAGCCCCCCCCTGCATCCCACCATGTGGGGGGCTGTGCCCACCACATCCCCCCTACTTAAACATACTAACTCCGAGATTGCACTACAGCGGGGAAAAGGCAATATTCCCATTCAGCACTGTAATGTGACTGCCGAAGTCAATGTTCAAAGTTTCACTACTTCGAACAAGTGGACTCAGTGAAGTGGGTTTGAAGAAGTGAAACTTCGAACATCTGCACGGATCCCATTAACCAGTCCCACTGAAGTAGTGTTTTTTGCCTTAGCATGCACCACCAAGACCTGATCCCTGTTGATAGTTGGGGGGAACCTAGAAGGGATTTCACAAGAAGTAGTTGGGGGGGGGGGGTAGTGAATGATGAAGTTAGAGCTAGGTTTATCAGCCAGTAGTTTCACTATGTCAACCTGGTCAGTGAACTATTTACAACAAGTTCTGCACACTGTTGAATGTTAACCTTTAAGCTTCCTGATATAGCTGAAGATTCCTGTGGTTGTCCTTAGCCTGTGAGACTATCCTGACCTGGTAACTGTCCATTGGCCTTGTTGGACTTTATTAGCCTGCTTAGTTTCTTGTTTAGTTGAATCATAGAACTCTTGTCTCTGTTAGAGTTGCTCTTCCTGATTTTGGCCACAACTTTTTTTCTTTTGTTATATACTCTGTTACAGTAAGGATTCCACCAGTGGGGTTTGTTTTTGGTGTTATATTTGGGCTTACTTGGGCAGCCTCACTGCAGCCATTTACATGTTTGTACAGGGTTGCTGTGTATAATTCTGTATAGGTAGCTGTGTTCTCAAAGTTTCGGGGAACCATGAATTTTGACAATTTATTGCTTAATAGGATGTAGTTTGCTTTACAATAGTCCCAAACTGTTATAGGTTTGAGTTTTCTGGGCTGATTTTCATTTCAGAGGAAAAAGCTTTGTGGTCCACCCTCATGATTGAATACATGACATGGGATAGAGCAATGCTTTCCCATGATGGTGACTACTAGGTTCAGTATGTTTGATCCTTTGGTTGGAGTGCACACTATCTGGTCCAGAGTGTTTATGTTGATAAAGTGCAGGAAACATTGTGCCTGTGAATTACAGGCAGTGTAAAGTAAAGTGTTTCCCTGTCTATAGAGGGATAGTTAAAACTCTCCCATGAATAGGGTGTTTGGTTCAATGGTGAACAATCCTAGTAGGTCTAGGTAAGAGTTGTGACTGCCATGGGTCATAGAAGGTGGCCTGCAACATGGTAAGGAAAGTACAGTTGTGTACACTTACCATAAATGTAGATGTTCGAGTGTATTCACTGTTGCAGTCATCATATTTGGGTTATCCCTGCCAGGGTAGCCCTCGGTCGGCCTGAATACCAGAGGCTTACTATTTCTGCATCGGTTGCTGTCACTTCAGGACTGATGTCAGGTCGTCAGTAGTATAAAGTAAGGCAACCGACACCATTACATCAGTTTTTCTTGCCCTGTCAGGAGCTCCCAAGTGGGAGCCAGGTTATGGTGGAAGAACCCCACCAGTAGAAAGTAAATACCAAAATGTCCCTTGTAAGGAGAGACAGAGAGAGAGAAGAGGGGGATGGAGGGAGGGAAACCAGGACTGCAACAGTGAATACACTCGAACATCTACATTTATGGTAAGTGTACACAACTGTACTATGTCCTTCATGTTTCACCGTTGTAGTCATCACATTTGGGTTGATTCCCAAAGCTGAGGAAAAGGGTGGAGGCAGTCAAGGAGATTAGGGGCTGGCTAGGATGCCCTGCAAGACTGCAGTGGCAAAGCCTGCTTTGGATTTGGAGAAGATAGGCAGGTGGTAATATTAGGTGAAAGTGTGAACAGATGTCCAGGTGGCAGCCTCCAGGATGTCCCTGGTGTGGACTCCTCTGAGGAAAGCTGCAGAGGTGGAGGCTGCTCTGGTGGAGTGAGTCCTGACCCCATTAGTGGGAGGCTTTCCATGTTGCTTGTAAAAGAAATGGATGCAGTGTGCTATCCATTTAGAAACTGTTTGTTTGGTGATGGCTTTGCCCTCTGCCCCTGCAGCAAAGCTAACCAGCAATTTATCAGACTTTCTGAATGATTTAGTCCTGTCTATATAGAATCTGAGCTGTCTGTGCACATCTAGAGAGTGCAGGATCCTTTCCCCTTGTTCTGTGGGTTAGGGAAAAAAGGTGGGCAAATGAATGGATTGGTTGAGAGTCACACTGGACACCACTTTGGGCATGAAGGATGGGTTATTCCTGAGGGAAACCCTGTCAGCATGGAAGATGATGAAGGGCTCCACAGTCATGAGTGCTTGTAGCTCAGAGACCCTTCTGGCTGAAGTGATGGCCAGAAGAAAAGCTGTCTTCCAGGAGAGAAATTTTATCTCTGCTGAAGTTGCTGGTTCAAAGGGGGGGCAGGGTGAGCTTTTCCAACACAAAGTCAAGGTCTCAAGCTGGGGTAGGTGCTCTTCTGGGTGGCCTCAAGCTGCTAGCCCCTCTTAGCAATTGTCTGATCAGAGGATGTGAGAAAAGGAGCTGCTCGGTGGGGAAATGAGGAGAGATAGCAGAGGCATGAATTTTAATAGAGGAAAAAGAGAGACCACTGCGTAGCAGGTCAGCTAGGTAATCCAGGATGAGAGGGAGGGAGGGCTGTGCCATATCAGCTCCCTTAGCTTGAATCCAGGTGCAGAACCTATTCCATTTGTCAGCATAAGACTTTCTAGTGCTAGGGTGTCTGGCTTCACGTATAACATCTAGTACCTGTTTACTGAGGTTGGCAGATTGATCAGTGGTTAGAGAATAAGCCAAGCTGCCAAATTGAGGGTCTGCAATTGGGGATGCATGAATTCTCCTTCCCTCTGGGTCAGGAGAGTTGGGGTCTGAGTGAGATGCCATGATGGCAGTGGGGACAGGCTGCACAACAGTGGGTACCAATACTGGTAAGGCCAGTCTGGAGCAATAAGAATTGTCCTTGGTTTTTCCTCCATTATTTTGAGCAGTACTCTGGTAATGAGAGGTAGTGGAGGAAAGGCATAGACCGATAGACTGACCAAGGGGAAGGACAGGCCATCCACTTTCCAAGCCATGCAATGATACTCCCTGGTGCAGAACTTGCTGAGCTGATGGTTGGTGTGGGAGGCAAAGAGGTTGAACTTTGGGGTGCCCCATTTCTGAGTTATTAGGGTGAAAGTCCTTTTGTCTAGCTGCCACTCATGTGGGTCCAAAAGATTTCTGCTTAAGTGATCTGCCAGAGAGTTTAGAGAACCTGGCAGGAATTGTGCTAACAGGTGTAGTTGCATGGCAGAGGCTGTGTGTCAAAGGGTCATGGCCAGCCTGCATAGAGGGTAGGAGTGAGTCCTTCCCTGCTTGTTGATATACCACATCAAAGTGGTGTTGTCCGTTTTGATCAGGAGAGCCCCTGGGGAGAGAAGGGGCCTGAAAGCTGTCAATGTGTGCTGGACAGCTAACATCTCTTTTTGGCTGATGTGCAGATGGATTTGTTGTGGGCTCCATTGGCCCTGTATGCACCTGCCGCCCAGGTGTGCACCCCAGGCATAGTCTGATGCATTGGTGGTGAGTGGGGGGTGGTGAGAAAGGTAGTCCCTTGTTGTGGAAGCATGCTGCTGCCCACCAAAGAAAATCTTTCCTGAGGCAAGGTATCATGGGTATAAGAGTTTCCAGGTCTCGAGAGTGTTGACACCAAAGGCTTTATATGTACCATTGAAGTTTCTTCATATACAGTCTGGCAAATGGAATGAGCAGAGTGCAAGATGTCATGAACCCCAGAGCTTGCAGGATTTTCCTTGCAGATAACTGGGGTCTGGTGGATAATTGAGAGAAGGAGGCTGTCAGGTAAGTTTGCTTTTCTGATGTAAGGAATGCCATCTGGGATGCTGTGTCCAGGCTTGCTCCCAGGAATATAATCCTTTGGGTGGGTACTACTTTGGATTTCTTTTCATTGACAGTGTACCCTAGGGAGGTCAGTAGGGACTTTACAAAGGCCAGGTGCTTCAGCAGCTTTTCCTGACTGTCTACCTGAATTAGGCAGTCATCTAAACATGGGTAAATTTGGATATTCCTTTGTCTGCAAAAAGCAATGGCCAGAGCCAGACATTTTGTGAAAACTCTGGGAGCAGTAGATAAGCCAAAGAGAAGTGCAGAGAACTGAAAATACATAGAGCCTGCCCTGAAATGTAGTATTTACTGCATGATTCCCTGATAGGGAAGTGTTTAGAATGGATAGATCAAGGATGGGGCACCAGGTGCCCTCTTTTCGGGGTACCAGAAAAAGTCTGGAGTAGAAACCATGGCCTTTCTGTTCTGCAGGAATGTGCTCTATTGCCCTCATAGAGAGCAGGGAAAGGACTTGCTTTTGTGCTTCTGCCCACTGGTTTGAAGGTAGTTCTGGGAAACCTTTTGGGGTTGGAAGAGTGTGGAAAGAAAATCTGTATCCCGGGGACACTATGTTGAGGACCCAGCGGTCACTGATAATGGTGGCCAAGGTGCTTGTGAAAGCATAGTTTTCCTCCTAGGGGAAAGTGAAGGTGAGCAGAGGGAGGAGGTGGTGGAGGCGGGTCATTGTGAGTTCTTACCATGAGGGGGTGGCTTAAAACTCCCTGTTTTTGAAGTGGAGGAATTCCACTGTTTTGATCTCTACATTCTCTGTGGCTGCTGTCTGTGGGGGTCTGCTTCCATGGGGTCTGGGCTGAACTGACCTGGTGGGAGCAGAAAAGGACCAGTGCTTGGAGGGGCAATGCCTACTGAACCTGGGTGGCTGGACCTGTAAGAAATCCTTAACTGTCTGCATAGATTTAGCTTTTTCTTCCATCTTTTTTAAGACTGCCTCTGCCTTAGTGCCAAATAAGCTGTCTTTGTGCAAGGGTGCATCCAACAATTTAGATTTAACATAGTCTGGCAAGGGCTGCTCCTTAAGCCACGCATGTCTTCTAAGGACAGAACCGGTGACTGTTGCCCTGCAAGAAGCTTCTAGGGTGTCAAAACTACAGTGTAAGGTGTGCTTAGTTACTTGACTTGCAGAATGCATTAACTCTTGTAACTTTTTAGATTCTGCACAAACAGGAAAGAAAGACACTTTTTGTTTGAGGAGTTCCATGGTATGTTGCTGAAATTCTAGCACATGGAACTGGAAATGTAGTGCTCTGATAGCAATAGTAGCAGAGGTGTATACTTTTTTACCCCATCTGTCTAGTGCTCAGGAATCCCTATCTGAGGGAGTGGGATTCTTAGCAGAGGTTGCTTTAATACCTTTAGGCCCTTGAGAAATTACCTCAGGGTCAGCAGTAGGATTTTTGAAAAGAGATTTGTGTGAGTCAGGGACTCTGTAATACCTGTCAAGTTTTCTGGGTGTAGGAGGTAGGCTGTCAGGCATCAAACTGGATTCCAGGAAAACATCGTCCACAACATCCAGGACTGGGGGAATGGCCAGGGGTCTGTGCTGCTGAAGATCTAAGAATTCCCTGAGTCTCTTTTTAGACTGAGGGTAGTCCTGACATTCCCACTGGAAATGCTCCCTTAAGGTATGAAGGGTTGGCAATCCTCCCTTAAGGTATAAAGGGTTTCCCCAAAGGAAAAGTCCTCAGGTGGAGAGGCTGAGGGAATGGAATCCTCTGCATCGAATCCTCATAAGCAGAAAGGGGTTGCATGTCTTCATATTCAGATGCATCAGAGCCATCAGACTCCTGTTCAGACAAAACTACTGGGGACAGATCTCTTTTTCTTTTGGAAGGCGTAGCTTGGCTTCCCCTGATAAGCATGATAAGGTCTTCCACCATTATAAGCATTTGAGACTGAGGCAAGGAAGTAGGTGCCTGAGAGTGGATCGTTGGTTTCTTGGGTGTGGCTCGTACCCTGGGCCTTAGAAACTCAGTCGTTTTCAAAAGAATGGTAGACGCAAAAGAAGTCGTCGGTTTATGTCGAGACTCTGTAGTGCGAAGTACTTCCTCGGAAGCCAGTGCCTGCTCAGTGGCTCTAGATCCATCCAAGGGAGAGCCAACTGCAGGATCCTTAGTCAAAAAAGAGTTTGGCGGCATACCGGACTCCGAAAGGGTCTCGGTAGCAGTCTGCGAATCCATAGAAATGGGCATTAGGGGCTGCAAAAGTGCCTCACTGAAGACCGGAGAACTGACGACTAGCTTAATGGAAGCATCGTCGGTAGGCTTGGACCTGTGCGTTCTGTCTCTGTCTTTATCTTTACATTTTTTTCGGAAGATCTGCTGACAGATGGCTTACCGAAGCCATATTGGAATTCGAGGACTGTAAGCAAAAAATCTAGCTACAGTAAGGGCGTGATGACGTATAGATCTGGCATTGAACAAAGCACAAAAGTGACAGCAGGGAATGTCGTGGTCTGGGCCTAAGCAAGTGACACAGTAAGAATGAAAGTCTCGGTGTAGTATTTGCTTTCCACAGGCGAGAAACTTTTTCTGACATTGGTTAGTGCAAGAAAAAAGGATCCCCAATAGGGTACTTAGCTTTAGAAGACTTCAGCTTCAGTTCAGAAGATGAAACTCAGGTAGCAGCCGACTGGCACTCGTGCAAACTGCCTCTGCTTCAGGCTCCATGGCAAGAAAGACTGATGTAATGGCGTCGGCTGCCTTACTTTATACTACTGACGACCTAATGTCAGTCCTGAAGCGACAGCAACCGACGCAGAAATACTAAGCCTCTGGTATTCGGGCCGGCCGAGAGCTATCCTGGCAGGGATAACCCAAATGTGATGACTGCAACAGTGAAACATGAAGAAAGTACAGTTTTGTACCTACCATAAATGTAGATGTTCGAGTGTTCACCCTGCTGCAGTCATCACACTTGGGTTATCCTGTCGTCAGGCGGTCCCGCAGTCTGCCAGAATTCCAAAGTCTTGGTCCGGCGTCGATTGCTGTCGCATCTTCCCTGACGTCAGTCCGCCAGGGGTCTATATAATGCATCCGACGCCATTTTCTTCAGTTTTTCTTGCCCCAGATGTCAGGTGCCCCCAAAAAGGTGGTCAGTAATTAGTACCAAATTAAGTAATTTTTGCACAAAATCCCTCCAGCTATAAGCAAATACATCAGGAAGGTATTATAGAGATTTAGCCAGTTAGATCAGAGGGGATGGAGGGAGGGTAATCTGTACTGCAGCAGCGTGAACACTCGAACATCTACATTTATGGTGGGTACAAAACTGTACTATGTTCATCGTGTTACCCTGCTGCAGTCATCACACACGGGTAGAATCCCAAAGTTATGGATGGGTGGAGGAGTTATAGATGGTTTGAGGAGGCTAGAAGGCCCTGCAGAACTGCAGTGGTGAAGCCAGCCCTAGTCTTAGAGTAAAGTGGTAAGTGATAGTGTTTGGTAAAGGTGTGTACTGAACTCCAAGTTGCAGCTTCCAAAATCTCCTTGGTTGGAACCCCCCTGAGGAAGGCTGTAGATGTAGCTGTTGCCCTGGTAGAGTGGGGCCTAATGGTAGCAGGAACTGGTTTTCCATGATGGGTACAGCAAAAACGAATGCAATGTCCTATCCATTTGGAAATGGTTTGTTTTGATATAGCCTTCCCTTGTGAAGCTGTAGCATAGGATACAAAGAGCTGGTCAGATTTTCTGAAAGCCTTAGTTTTATCCAAGTAGTAACGAAGTTGGCTGTGAATGTCCAAGGAATGCAGGAGTCTTTCTCCTTTGTTCTGTGGGTTTGGGAAGAAGGTGGGTAAGTGAATGGTTTGATTTAAAGACACACTGGAAACCACCTTAGGCATGAAGGAAGGATTAGTTCGTAGAGAAACTCAGTCTTGATGGAAAATGAGGAAAGGTTCCACTGCCATTAGTGCCTGCAGCTCTGAGACTCTTCTAGCTGAAGTTATTGCTAGCAGCAGGGCAGTCTTCCATGATAGGAACTGTAGATGTGCAGAGAAAGCTGGTTCAAAGGGAGGTAGTGTAAGTTTTTCCAGAACAAAATGTAGGTCCCATGTTGGTGTAGGTGATCTCCTGGGGGGGCCTAATGTTTTTTGCCCCTCTGAGGAACTGCCTTATAAGTGGATGTGAAAATAAGGGTGGTTCTGTGTTGTAGTGGGCTGAAATAGCTGATGCATGGATTTTAATGGAAGAAAAAGAAAGTCCTTTGTGCAACATCTCAGTTAAATACTGTAGAATCTGAGGCATGTGAGGCTGAAGTGTGTTTTGGCCTTTAGCTTGGTTCCAGGCACAAAACCTTTTCCATTTGTCCGAACAGGCCTTCCTGGTGCTGGGCCTCCTAGCTTCCAGAATAACATCCATAACTGCTTGGGAAAGAGGAGCTGACTGGATGTTTAGGTGATTTGCCATGCAGCCAGATTTACGGTTTTTAGCTGGCTGTGAAGAATCTGATTGTTTTGCTGTGTGAGCAAATGGGCAATTTGTGGTAAAATCCAAGGTGGGCCCTGGGCCATATTCCTCAATAGTGGATACCAGTGCTGGCGTGGCCAGTCTGGTGCTATGAGTAACAGTCGTGGTCTCTCCTTTCTGACTTTCAAAAGCATCTTTGTGAGGAGATGCAATGGAGGGAAGGCATATACAGTCAGGTTTTTCCAACTGAATGAGAGTGCGTCCACTTTCCAAGCTTGATGGTGAAGTTTTCTTGTACAAAATTTTGCTAGTTGATAGTTTTGAGGACTGGCAAACAGGTCTATGTCTGGAAGGCCCCATTTTTGAGTTATCATTGCAAATACTTGTGGATCCAGCTTCCACTCGTGGGGATCCATGATGTTTCTGCTGAGGTCGTCTGCCAATGTGTTCTTTTTTCCTGGCAGGAATTGAGCTTGTAACTGAACTTGGTAAGCCAGAGCTGTGTTCCACAAGGTCATTGCTTGCCTGCATAGAGGGTAGGAGTGTGTACCCCCTTGTTTGTTTATGTACCACATTACTGTGGTGTTGTCCGTCCTTATTGTAAGTTGTCCTGGATGTAATAGATTCTTGAAGGCTGTCAGAGCATTCTGTACAGCTAGCATCTCTTTTTGATTGATGTGCAGATTCCTTTGATCTGCAGTCCATATGCCTTGAACGCACTGTCCTGCCATGTGTGCCCCCAGGCGTAGTCCGATGCATCTGTTGTCATAGTTTGCCTGGCTGGGGGCAAGGTGAAAGGCTGACCCTTGTTGAGGTGACATGCCAGTGACCACCATAGAAATTCCTGTTGTAGGCAGGGAATGAGAAATATCATTGTGTCCAAGCTGTGGCTGTGTTGAGACCATACGCTTTTTAGGTACCACTGTAATTTCCTCATATGCAGCTTCACAAATGGTATTAGTAGTATGCAAGATGCCATGAAGCCCAAGGCCTGCAGAATTTTTCTTGCAGGTAGCTGGGTCTTTGTTGCCATTGTTTTGAAATATTGAGTCAGTTGTATTTGATTGTCTGGCGTCAGATAAGCCTTCTGGGCCATTTTGGCACCCAGGAATGTCATATTTTGTGAGGGTACTAGTTTTGATTTCTTTTCATTTACTGTGTACCCCAGGCAACTTAGAAGATGTTTTACAAAAGCCAGATGTTGTAAGAGGATGTCCTTGCTTTCGGCTTGGATGAGGCAGTCGTCCAGGTATGGGTATATTTGAATTCCTCTTTGTCTGCAGTATGCAATTACTGGTGCCAGGCATTTTGTGAAGACCCTGGGCGCAGTAGAAAAGCCAAAGGGCAGTGCAGAGAATTGGTAATGGGTTGAACCTGCAAATGAAATAGAGATATCTTCTGCAACTTTGTCTGATAGGGACATGCAGGTATGCCTCCTTGAGGTCCAACGTTACTAGCCATGCTTTCTTGCCCAACATGGGAAGAAGTTGCTGTAGTGTTAGCATCTTGAATTTGGGTACTTGTAAGAAGGTGTTTAGAATTGAAAGGTCCAGAATTGGTCTCCAGGCATTGTCCTTTCTGGGAACTAGAAAGAGTCTTGAGTAAAAACCTTGGCCTTGCTCTCGAGTAGGTACCAGTTGAATGTCTCTCATGTCCATGAGAGCTGTAATTTGTTTTTGTGCCTCTGCCCATTGATTTTGTGGCAGGTTTGGCATTCCTCTTTTCATTGGCAAGGTGTGAAAATGGAATCTGTATCCTCGTGAAATTATGTCTAGGACCCATTTGTCCTTTGTGACAATGTGCCAGTTGTCTGAAAAAAGTGCGAGTTTTCCTCCCAAGAGGGCTGCCAAGAGAGTGTTGCTTGGCCAGATGAGGTGCAAGTCATTGAGTTTGCCTTCTGATAGTTTGGGACCTGTCTTCTCCTCCCTTCTGTGCTGCAGTGCCCCATTGTCGAGGTTTGTACTGGGCCTGTGGTTGTCCTCTGCCTCTTGGACGTCTGTATTTACCCCTCTGTGGCCTGTCAGTAGCTGGAAAGGACCAATTTTCTGTTGGCCAATTTCTGCTGGAGCGAGGGGGCTGTACCTGTAGGAAATCTTTGACTGTCTGTATAGATTTTGCCTTATCCTCCATTTTCTTTAAGACTTCTTCTGCTTTAACTCCAAAAAGAACATCCTGCTGTAAGGGAGCATCTAGAAGCTTTGCTTTAACATGATCAGGCAGAGTTTGTTCCTTTAACCAAGCATGCCTACGTATAACAGACCCAATGACAGCTGCTCTGCAGGAAGCCTCCAAAGAATCAAACCCACATTGTAAAGTATGTTTGCCCACCTGTTCAGTTGCATGCAACAGATCCTGCATTTCTTTCAATTCAGACTGTTGAGGGAGTGTGCTCATTTTTTGTTTTAACTGAGACATTAGAAATTGCTGATATTTTAGCATGTGAAATTGGCAGTTAAGTGCCCTCATAGCTAGAGTGGCTGAGGTGTAAACCTTTTTCCCCCACCTGTCTAGTGCTCTGGAGTCCCTTTCAGAGGGTACAGGATTTTTTGCCATAGAAGCCTTAGCCCCTTTGGGACCCTGGGAGATAGTCTCTGAATCAGCAACAGGACTTTTATAAAGAAATTTGTGGGAATCAGGCACTCTATAGTATCTGTCAGGTTTGGCCAGAGCAGGAGGCAGAGAATCTGGGTTCAAACTGGATTCTAAGTAAACATCTTCCACAATGTCTAAAACTGGGGGGATGGCAAGTGGTCTGTGCTGGGGGAGTAAAAGAAACTCTCTGAGCCTTTTCTTTGAGTCAGAGTAGTCCTGACCTTCCCAGTGAAAATGTTCCCTCATAGTGTGTAAAGTTTCCCCAAAGGAGTAGTCTTCAGGAGGAGAAGCTGAGGGAATAGAATCCTCAGCATCAGAATCTTCATAAGAGGAGAAGGAATAATCTTGGTCCTCAGAGGAGCCTGAGGAAATAGACACTTGTTCAGAGGAGGCATAATCTTCCTCTTGTCTAGGCCTTTTGTCGGGAGGGGGTTGGGAACCCCTGATTAAAGAGATCAAATCTTCAGCCATTTTGAGCATCTGTTTCTTAGGCATGGGGCCTTGAACAGGGGACTGAAGTGCAGTCTTTTTAGGTTTAATAGGAGTCTTAGTCTTAGGATACGTTTTTATGGTGAGCGTCTTCGGTCTGAAGACGCCTTCAGAAACCAAAGGTGTTTCTGCAGGACCGACATCTTTTTCAGCAGTGTTGTCGGTAGGGGCTAAACAAAATGGCTGCGTCGGCCTAGTACTTTCCACCAAAAGTTCCGAAGCGGTCTTGGGTTCCAGATCTGTGGTAGTCAGGGGCTGCGTTGGAGCCTCACTGAAGACTGGTGAACCGGACCAGCCGAGGCCTCGGAGTCTGGCTTCAGTCTAGGCTGCCTGTCCTTATCCTTGCGATTTTTGTGCACGCCGGTAGTCGGTTGCTCCAACGGCATAGTGTAGTTGAATTTTCTACCGAAGTAGTGTCATGCAAAATCAAAGCGTCTTTTTATAGTACGCTTATTAAACCTAGCACAAAAACGACTAGTGACGTCGTGGTCTGGGCCTAGGCAAGGTATGAAGTAAGAATGAAAATCCTTATGAGGTATTTGCTTCCCACAAGAAATACAATTGTTAACTTTTTCTGACATCGGTCTGAGGCAAGAAAAGTTTCCCCAACGGGGTACTTAGCTTTATTGAACACTTCGGATCTGAAATTCGACTATGAAAATCTCAGGAGTCGGCCGACTGGCACTTGCGAACTGCTTCTGCTTCGGGCACCACGCGGCAAGAAAGACTGAAGAAAATGGTGTTGGATGCATTATATATACCCCTGGCACACTGACGTCAGGGAAGAAGTGACAGCAACCGACGCTGGACCAAGACTTTGGAATTCCGGCCGACTGCGGGACTGCCTGACAACAGGATAACCCAAGTGTGATGACTGCAGCAGGGTAACACGATGAACATCGTCCTTGTCTATGGAGACTTCGACATGGATGAACTCCAGGGCATCATCCTGTTTAACCAATCTGGAGTTGTATTTGTTGCTAATGTAGATTGAGACACCTCCACTTTTAGTCTCCATCTGTGGTGCTGTTGGCCTAACTGCGTGGAAGGCACAGTAGCTTTTCACTGCCAGAATACCTTCTGTGGTTTTAAACAAAATTTCATTAACAGCACTGATGCCCACATTCTCCAGAGTGAGGAGAGCTTGTAGGGTGTGGAGTTTCTTGTTTAGGCTCCTGTCATTAAGCAGTAACATCTTAAGGTTGATTTGAGTTTTTTTTGCTAAGTTGGTAATTTTATCAATTTGGTGCTGCCTAAAAAAGGCTCTTAAGGGAGTGGATAAAGTTTTAGCTAATATCCAAAAGCCCAGAGGGGACAGGTGCAGACCATCCTTAGCAAAGCAACAAGGGGTGTTAACTATGTCCTCCCATGTTGACAGGTCTTGGATCCCACTGGAATGGCACCAGAAACTAAGCTAATTGTTAAAGTCAATCATCTTCTCTTTATACTGTGGCATCATCCTTGGTGAAGGTAGAATGCTGCTCAATGCAAGGCATATTCCTGTCTAAGACACATATTCAAAGAGATCCATAATGTGTCTTTTCATAGAGTCCAGTAAGGTATGTCTCAGGTCATTTACACCCACATGGACTATGATAAATAACACTGGTACCTGGTGCTGCATTGACTTGGGTGTGTGTGTTACCTGGCAAATGCTGGATCCAG
The DNA here is from genome assembly GCF_019279795.1 of Protopterus annectens. Classification (NCBI taxonomy): domain Eukaryota; kingdom Metazoa; phylum Chordata; order Ceratodontiformes; family Protopteridae; genus Protopterus; species Protopterus annectens. Next base: position 723,806,398 of record NC_056748.1, read on the forward strand.
ATAAGCAATTAACCTTTATCTCTTCTTTGTCCAGTCTGGTGAGTGGGACATCTGTGTGTCATACAATGGAGTTCACTATGACAAGAGTCCTGGGTAAAGTATTTGCTTGCCTTATGGGCTTCATTGTTGGGGATCCACTGGGTGTAGGTGTATGTGTGGTATTTGCTGTTGCTTTTGGTGAGTGAATGCTTTAGAGATTGGTGAAGATAGGCATTGCCATTTGTAGGCTTAGGAGGTCTTTAAGGTTTGGGAAGATTGCTAGTGCCTCAGCATAAGATGGTCTGTGTGTGTGGATGTAGTGTGTGTGTGTGTGTGTGTGTGTGTGTGTGTGTGTGTGTGTGCTTTCTTGGCAACCTTGTTTATAAACATGTTTGCCTCCAAGGAAATTGTGTATGTACATCTCTCGCATACTGTGTTAATTTCTTTAAGGATTAAAAGGCTGTCAGTGAAGATGAGATAATTGCTACATTGTCTCAGGATGCTTATATCTATTAAGGTGGCTACAGAGACATTTGGAAATTGTATATCCATGTTGTCCGGGCCTATATTACGGTAGGATCAGAGGAAGTTACTAGGGTAATGTTGCAGCAGTCCTTACAAGCCTAGCCAACAGTTTATCCTCAAAAAAGTATGGTTTGAGGACTGGGTTAGGGTTAGGAACTAGAGTTAGACAGTGCTAAGATATGGTATTAGTGGTGTTAGACATGCAAGCTGCTCTAAACTTAACTACGTGCACTGCCTCACTAAGTTACAGGTTACAGTCCTAATGCTAGTTATATAGGTCAACTTTATTGTCCAATCACTTGCATCTGTAGAGGGTACTGCCAACCACCACCACCACTCTGCACAGAGCAGCTCCATGCAAACATGCCTACGTTATAGCAACAAAAAGAAACTGAAATCTAACTCTTCAGCCTTCTGGCCATTAAACAACTACACCTTGAGCTCTTCTGGAGTGCTTCCCAACTCAGAAAGACCAGGAAAGCACCTTCTGCCACAAGATGGATGATCTGGTCCTCTTAACGTAAAAACACAAGAAAAAGAAACCCTAAAGTGCAATGTGACAACAAAACAACTTATTCCCTGGCTAGATCCCCCTACAGCAAGATGATTTAAATGTAAATAGTTTAGAAAGCCGCACGTAAAGATGACAGGCAATTTTTACAACAAAAGTACTTTAAATGCAACAAAACGATACCAATCAATTCAGTAATGAAGTGCAAGTTCTATAAATCAAATCTAATAACATCTTTGACTGAATGACACTGGATAGATTGGAAACACTTCTCAATCACAAGCAAGGATGCCAAGCTTTGCTGAGCTCTGTGGAACAAGCACAGAGCCGCACAAACATACCTAATTTATAGCAAAAGAAAAGAACTGAAATCTAACTGTCCCCCGTGCACTCTGGCCAATAACAGTAAACACTTTGATCTCTTCTAGAGTGGTCTGCTAATGAGGGACTGCTACATTTTCAAGCTGAGGCTTAACTATTTTGGTGTTAAATCCTTAATCCTAAACTACAACTTTTCCTTTTTCAGCAGACATTTTATAAGTTCTTCATTCAAATCAGTTATTTTACTTTACTGATTTATACGGATTTAACAAGGAGTAAATGCTTTTACAAGCAGATATCACAATCATCAGGCATAACTTTTCACAGCCATAACATAATTACATGTCTGATCAGACTTAGGTTTGACTTAATGGATGTTTTATTCTATACTATGACATTATAAGTTGAATTTTTGAAACAGGAGGCTAGATCTCTAAACAAACATACAAACTAATACTAGTCTTTGTTGATAACATAACATGTACAGACACAAATTTCACAGAAAAGGTAACCAAAGCATACTTTAGCAAGTCACATGACCAGTGTACTTTCAGTTTTAAAAAAGTTCCAACTTTAATTTATTGTATAAAGGTCACAAGCCAAGTTCATCACATTTGTATCAGTTTGCCAGTACTGAACCTGGAGAGTTGGGCTCAGCCACATACATATGTCAAACATAAAAATCAAGCTTCTGATGTATACAAGAAAGTAGAACATACTGGCAGTGTCAACCACTTACACAAAACAATACAGAAAAGAAAGAGAGAAACACAAAACATACTACAATACATATAATTTTAATTATAAAACAAACTACAGAGAGATGAAGAATATCACTGTTTTTGTTTCTGAACATCTTAACAACAATGTAATAAGCACACAGGTTTATGAGAATATACATATTTACATTTAGCTTCATTCTGGCTAGTTACTAGGTACAACTTTACTAGGACAGAACAACATGCGTACAAAATATGCATCCACTGTAAGGATATTCTGATTTAGTGAGCAAAAGTTCTCCAGCAGAGAATACAACAGTTACAATATATGCACCTACAGACAGCCTTATTCTGGGTTAAGCAAGTAACAATTGTCCAGAAGAAAAAGATTAGACTGATCACTAGACAACTAGTGTGTTCTGGCCTCCTGCCAACTTCTCTCGTCATTCATGATTTTACTTCTGATGCAAAACATTATTTTGTCTGTACATGTTCTGCAATACTTGGGCCTCATTACAACTTTCTCAGAGCACAACCTCCTCTGTCTGTCTCTTTGCTTCACAAGTTTATTTCTTCTTCTGTATATTACGTTCCAGCAAGCCATCAGTAAGAAAATGATGCTGCTACCCAAAGCTCTCAATTGTCCCAAATTCCACGGGGCCACCCGTTTTTTAAACTTAAATAAGCTTAATCCCCCGACTGCCTGATTTGGGTGCTTTCACCCCCAAGATTTGCAGTACAGTGACCTCTGTATTAGCTGGATGTCTTAGCCAATTAGAGCATCACTTTACTGCATCTCATTTGTATGCTGCTGTCCAGTTTCTCAGTTTCTTTCCTAACTTCCTGTTGCTTACATGCAGAAGCGTGAACCTAATGTGTTTTAATCTTCAATTAGGTACACTCAGTCTGCATATAAGCAACAGGAATGGAGGTGCCTTGGGTTTGAAGCGCAACAAATGAACACATTGCACTGAGGATGACAAGAGGCACTGCGATGATGAGAAGGTTGAAGCCAGGCAGAAGGAAAAAGAGCGAAGAATTCAGGATTTGTCAGCATTTGCTGTTTCACCTGTTTGCCAAATCTCAAAGGACTGTGGACCATTTTTCTGCTTTGTGAGGTGAGCTGTATCTCGCATTCGATTTGAATGCAAGGCTGAGCTAATGGAGTATTTGTGCACATGAGATCTGAGTAGTGTTGCTGCTCTTCAGAATTCAGCTTTTGTATTTTACTTTAATTCTTCATTCTGTGCTGAACGTGGTGACTGGTAAGTTAACATTTTCTGCCAAATGGGTAAGGACTGAAATCTTTAACCTTTGAGTTTAAGACCTGGATATCTTTCAGAAAAATGCATTTAACATATATACTGCTATTTTAGCATTTTCTAAGTTTATAGGCAATATTTAAAATCTGTCCTGATAAGATGTGGTGTTTTCTAGCAAATCACTGACTCAGGTTACTAAATGATGACAGACATTTGAGTTTCAGACCTTGATTTCCTTCATAAAATGCATGCTAATACATATCCTGTTATTCTAGCATTGTTTTAAGTTTATAGGAGCAATATTTTAAATATGTCCCTAAAATTTGTACCTTTGCCCCCCCGCCCCTCATTATTTAATGATTTGTCCAGATTTCTTATGCTAGCAGGTTGAGAGGTATATGATTTTTGCCTCGTATGTTTTCATTATTCCTCATAAAATATGTTATTGTCTGGCAAATCACTGGCTGAAGTTACTAAATAATGACATATTTGAGTTTCAGACTTTAGTATCTTTCAGAAAATGCTTTCTAACATATATCCTGTTATTCTAGCATTTTTATAAGTTTATAGGAACAATATTTAAAATCTGTCCTTAATGCTTGGGCCTCCTGTCCCCCTCATTATTTTATGCTTTGTACAGATTTATTGTGCTAACAGGTTGAGAGGTTTGCCTTATTGTGTGTATTGCTTCCATTTTATGTATTTGTGTTTTGCAAATGTTTAAGCACCTTTCTTGGGTGTGATGGTGGGTGACGGGGTATCACTTTTATTTTTATTTATTTGTATTTGAAATGTATACAGCTGTCTGAAAATATGAATAATCCCATCCTGAGTATGTATAGAACTATTTTTAAAATAAATTATCAAAACTAATGTCCTGTCTTTGTGCAGCTGAACATATGAGGGCATGCCCATCAATGTGCTTATTTGCATATACATATATTATGTTGATTAGGTGTCCTTGATTTTAAGATCCTTTGCCCCTGATTCTTTCATATGGAGTTTGAGGTATGGTTTACAGGTTCATAGATTAATATTAAGCTAACTGCCCTTATGGGGCATTTTAAGCCTAGCCAATTAACCCATGTGAGAATAAAACCCTGCATCTTATGTCTGTAAGGTAAACACCTTGCTGCTACCTTCTTAACTTTTATTAAACAATGAAGAAAAGATGTGCAGTTTTCAACATGCTGGGAAATGTCAGTTTACTAGCTCACATATTCTGCTTGCTGCTATTTGAAGAAAAATGTTTTGCAACATTAAAACACTTCATGTCATACTCATCTAGGCATATTTCACAGCACTTTTACCTTCACGCTCAAGCATTTTCTGTGAGTCTTTACCTTTTAATGAGCACATTTCGTATAGAAGAAGCTAATCACTGTAAACAATTTCACTGGGGGATTCCTTACACTCTGTATTATATGTAGTAGACTAGACCCCTGAAAAAGAACCACAAATAGGCAGACAACCACCTAGTTATGGAAACAAAAATTTCACAAAGCCAAAAATGTATACAGCCATGCCAACTATGCTCCATCACTGATTACGAAAAACAGCTATATTAGTTTGTAAACCAAAGCACTGAAACAGTCCATTTTTTTAAAACCAGTCTCTGTTCAGTTCATGGCTATCAACTGTCTCTGTCAAAGCATTGAAGAGCATTTGGAGGAAATTTTAAACAAACTACAAATTGGACTGCTTGTATTACAGTAATAAGTATCCATCTCCTGTTCTCTTCATCAGTGGTGGTTATTGCTGTGCTTACATTTAAAACTGGCACTCTGCCTGAAACACTGGTACCCAAAGCTATTACTGCAGTAATTCTAGAAGCAGTTTTCATCACCAGAAGGCCTGCAGGAAACCAGCTAAAAGGAACACTGCCATCCCTGCCACCTATCAAAAAGTAGGCTACAAAGGTTAGACTGAGCAGACAGAAAAATAATTCAAACCTCCAGTACTATTTACCACAAGCCTGCTGCTGCAACATCTTTGACAGTAAAAGGTCAAATTAAACAAACCATGAATCAGTTAAAAGGTGTGTGTGTGTGTGTGTGTGTGTGTGTGTGTGTGTGTGCGTGTGTGATATCCTATTGCTATGAAAATCGAATGACACAGCGAGCAGTCTAGCCTGGATAACTGCTGAGGATTTCAGGGCTCAGAATGTATCTTAACAAATGTACTGAAACGTAAGGAAAAGTGGATGAAGCACACAACAGTTTTATGCATCACTTTTAAAACTTCTACAAAACTGATGTCAGCTTTAGAGACATTATCACATCAAAGCATGTTTTGTTTAATCTGGTTAGTCCCAGTGCATCACGTTTCTAAGGGTACAGAGAAACCTGGTTGGGATCGGGGGCATATGAGAAGTATGTACACAGCAATCAACAGATAAAGCATAACTTGTTTTCTTGTTTCATCCATTGCTTGGCCATCTCAATGTCACTAGGCTAGAGGCCTCTTTTCATGGGAGACCCAAGAAGGTATTTCTGTTAGGGGAAATTTGGCCAGGGCATTAGCAAATATTTCTGGAAGGCTTAATTACGCCAAGGTTAGAAGGAGATGAGGCTCAAAAATTAGCAGATGATACAGGAAGAGATTAATACAAAACAGTCATGCATAATCTATTAACAAGGAAGTCTCCAGGAACAAACAATATTCCTGTGGAAGTTAGGAGGGAATAAAGTGATAAAGATATGGAAGGTTTTATTTAACAACATTTTAAAAGTGAAAGGGGAAGCACCAGCATCTTGGAAAAAGCTTTGGTGTCTGTATTACTCAAAGAAGCAGCAGCTGGAAAGGCCACAGACGTACCTTACAAAGAGGATTACTGGCCTCAAACAAATGCCCTACACTGACCGCCTCAAAAAACTCCAGCTTAACAAGTAGCATATCGCCTACTCCAAGGTGATCTCTGCCTAACATATAAAGCTATGTCAAACCCACAGTTGTTGGACATGCTACACCTAAAGAAATCACAATCCCTCCGAGCTACACGCTCAAGGGACCTAAACCTTGTCACCACAATAAATAGGATATGCTGGAGGAATAGATTCTTGTCCCAGAGACTTCCCATACTCTGGAACAGGCTACCCATCTATGTCAAGCAAAGGTCTTCATTAGCACTCTTCAAGAAAAATCTTGATGAGTGGATGGGAAATAGGAAATACACCCCGGGGATCACTTCTGTGTCTCTGCTCAACAGTGGCACAGGAAAATAACTTTCTTGGGTGGCGTAAGCCAGGGCACCTTGTTGGCTAGGCTTACATAGGCCCTTGGGCCGATAGCCTAGTACCTACCTATGAACCTATGAAAGATGGTAAAGATCCTTTGGACCTATATTTATATAGACCCATTTCATTTTTTAAAACACCTCTGTTAAATGATCACTTAAGACATAAGCAAACATATATTAGCAGAGAAAAAAAAACATATTAACATTTTTTTCCTTCACATATATATACATCACATATCTTTTTCCTTCTTTGCAACTACCATCAGTCCAACATTACATAAATTGTTAAATTCCTGCCTTTCTTTAAACCCCACTCTTCCCCTCAAGAACATTATTCTGCATGCATTTTTCTGAAAGTTTCCATTTGTTTCTATGTAATTTGCTCCTTATCTGTTCTAAAGATCCCTCTTCAAATTCTGTTACCTCTTTTACAATATTCAATACTTCAAATACAGTTGCTTAAACTTTGATTTCCATTTTCCCTTCTCCCTTTCTCTTTGCCTATACTCTGAATTCAATCGCTCGTAGTGTAGGCAGTCTTTAGCCTGCAGTCCAAACATCTTCTTGGCCGCATCCCACTCTATTACCTTTCCCTCTGTAGTTATTTGCTCCCAATACCTTGGTTCATTTGCCAGCTTTCTCCAGTGATTTCCAGTCCCCTCTTGCCTATTTTCTGCATTCCTACTTGAACTCATCCCTACTGGCAAAATCCCCTGTCTCCATTCTTATGTTGGCTTAGTTCTTAAAATACTTTCTTCTGCTTGTGAATATAGTGTTCTGTATAGTTGTTATTAATCTCCTTAAGCCTCTGTATTTAAAATCCCACCCTCTCTTTTTTCCTTGAACTCCATCCCCCTTCAGCATTCTCTTTTTCCACTTTGAATTATAACCTTCTGCTTGTGTTACGTATATATGAGCCTTAATTGTGTAGCTCTAAAATATTACTACAAATCAGTTAATCCTAAATCACCTTTTTATATTGGAAGGATCACCTTATTCCACTTAACTCTTGCACTCTCTTCCTTTAACTCTTTATTATCATCCACAACTTGTCTGGTAGATAAAAATATGACTGACCCACATATAAAGAAGGAAATGCTGCAGGCCACAGAGACTCCAACAGAAAGTACAACTAATATGGAAATAATATACCCCAAACGATGTTAAATAACAAAAGGTACTAGGTCACATGATTACTGCAAATCCAAGCAAAGGAACAAATTTAATGTGATAAACACTATTAAAATGCATGTATAAAATGAAGGTAAAAATGTAGATTCAAAACAAACACTCTCTCCAAAGCCTTCAGTTTTAATAAGCATGAAATAGAAATAAAATCATTAATCCCCCCCCCAAAAGGATCAATCACAATACCAGTAGACTTCCACACACCCAGTATTACTGCTGCACAGGTTAAAACAGCACTGTCCAAGGGCAAGAATACAGCTTCTATGGGACCGGACAATATCCCTGGCTGTGTTCTGGGTGTATATCAGAAGTCCGAACGCTCACAAGTCTGAACGCCGAAACATTGAACTGGGAAGTTTGAAGTCTGAAAATAACGAAGCTGCGGAACATCGAATTCTTTCCCAGGGAAAGAATTTGATGGGCCAGTTCTGTGGCTTTGCTATTTCCTTCACTGTGGTGCAATCTCGGAGTTGGTATATTTAAGAAGGGGGTGTGTGGGGGGCACAGCCCCCCATGTTGGGGGGGTCTGGGGGCGAACCCCACCCCACATTATAAACAGTATTTAGTGTTTGTGTGTTTCCGCGTTTTGTACCGGAACAGCAATTTTTTTTCCCCAGGGAAACAAAGCTCTGTTTTGAGTGTTCGGAGTATTCAGTTTTCGAACTTTTGTGTTCGATGTTAACATAGTCGAAGTTTTATCACTTCGACTATGTGATATAGACCCCTGTGTTCTACATGAACTACAGAGTGAACTGGCACCTCACCTCACCTGTGTGCCATGTTCAATCACAGCCTCACCTCAGGCTTTGACTCTACCAAATGGTGCACTGCTACAGTCATCCCTCTCCACAAAGGAGGAGCGACTACAGACCCTGGGAACTATCACCCCATTAGCCTGACAAGTCTGACATGGAAAGTTATGGAACACATCATCATGGACCTAATAAACAAGGATATAGGGAATCTCCAAACTCTGGATCCCACACAGTTTGGTTTTGTGAAGGGTAGATCATGCCTACTCAACCTGGTTGACTTCTTTGAGTCAGTCACCAGAGCTGTGGATGAAGGCAAGGTGGTTCATACAGCCTACCTTGATCTGGCCAAGGCCTTTGATACCATTCCCCACTCAGGAATCATAGAAAAACTCACTAAGCTAGGCATCAACCCATATATCACTAGGTGGGTTGCAAACTGGCTCACATATAGAACCCACAGTGTGAAAGTAGCTGACTCCAAGTCAGAATGACAACCAGTCACGAATGGAGTCCCACAGGGTTCGGTCCTGGGTCCTCTCCTGTTTGGTATCTACTTCTCTGAAGTCCAGGCCAAAGTGAAGGAACTCTGGCTGATGAAGTTCGCAGACGATTGCAAGTTGGGAGCTATTATTAACTGCCCAAGTGATGTTGACATCCTACAGAAAGGCCTCACTGAGATCAACAACTGGTGTCAGAATCATGGTCTTAAGCTCAATGCCAAAAAATGTCGTCAACCCCTTTGGGAAAACCCCGGTTCCCATGAATTGCCACACTGATGGTAGTCCACTGAACACAGAAGGCGTTATAGGAGATCTGGGAACACAGGTTAACAGCAACCTTTCTTTTGACCACCACATTGCCACTGTGGTCAGAAAGTCATTCTATGTGACACATCTCATTACTAAGGGTTTTGCATCCAGGAATAAAGAGTTTACTGTCTCCCTCTACTCTTCCCTCATTAGGCCAATCATCGAGTACAATGCCCCATTTGACATGTACCTCACTAGACACCTGCAATAACTGGAGACGCCACAAAAGTATCTCACAAAGAGGATCCTTGGCCTTAAACACTTGTCCTATATGGACAGACTCAAAAAACTCCAACTATTCTCTGTCTCATATCACCTACTTTGAGGCAATCTCTGCTTGACTTACAAAGCCATGTCTGATCCAGCTCTGTTAGAAATGCTACATCTAAAGAAATCCCAGTCCCTCCACACCACATGCTCCAGAGACCTCAACCTCATTACCACAATCAACAGGACATGCTGGAGGAACAGGTTCATAACCCAGAGACTGCCCATGCTATGGAACAGACTTTCCATACATGTCAAGCAGAGCACCTCACTGGCCCTCTTCAACAGAAATCTTGATGAATGGATGGGAAATAGAAAATTCACCCTGGGGATCACTCCAGTGGCTCTACTTGACAGAGACACTGGAACTAAGGTTGGGTTGTACGATGCCAGGGTAATCCTATAGGCTAGGCTTGTAAAGGTTCCAGGGCCATTAGCCTAGTACACATCTATGAACCTATGAACCTATAAGCCCTGGCAGGCTACCTGCATTTAATTGGAATTGCCAATACAAATCACATTTCTCCAAAAGTAGCTGCCAAGAGCCATGGTGAAAATCAGACGGCACCCTCTCTGTAACAACAAATTTGAACATATGATCAGGAAAACTTCTGATCTGTTTAGACAAAGTGTTACTTTCTTTTTTGTTTTTGATGTCATTTTTATGTTCCCAGATATGACCTTAGAAATGGTGTTCAGTCTTGCCTGTGTAAAAGACTGAACAACATTGACATAAAGAGGGATAAATAACACCCCTAGTTAAGCAGTTACACATTTCTTTCACCTTGAACTTAAAACTATTTACTACAAACTGCTCACAAGGGGTAATATATTTACAAGTGGAACAACCCCCTCACTTAGCCATTCTAAAATTGGTGAACACATTTTTCCTACTAATAGTACCAAAACGCTCCACCAAATACTTAAAAGTCTGTCCTTTTTAAAAATAATATGGGGTTTGTCACAACCACATATAAAACTAAAGGGACTAAAATATCTTCACGACTAGTATCTTACTATCTATATCCATACTAGAGCCTCCATTTTCTCAGTTTTTGAATTATCTTTTGTTTAGTCTCATCCCACATATCCTTAGCTACCATAACTGAAGCATTTTTAATCCATAGTCCTAAATACTTCATCTTCTCATGTTCCAATAAATATGGGTATTGATGAACCAATTTGTGTGTGGGCACATAGCTTACAACTGCAGCCTTTGTTTTTATCTTTATTAATTGTATATCCTGAAAAGGCATGAAACTGTCTCAAAAAAATTCACAACACTGAGATGTCCTCTTCTGGATCTGGCAGGTACAAAACATTATCATCTGTAAAGAAAGCCAACTTTTTTGGTTACCATATCAATTACACCTTTGTATTTCTGAATCCCTAATTTTCTTTGTCAATGGATCCAAATATAAAGCAAATGAAAAGGAGGAAGGGGACATGCCTGTTGTGTTCCTCTGTTCAAACACAACTTATCAGAGAGCAACCCTTACACATTAACACTTGTCTCCAATCCTTCACATAACCCCTTGTTTTGTTTGTCTTTTTGTCTTTTCCCGGTTAGGGGTCGCCACAGCGTAACTCCGGTCCGCTAATAATTGGCAGTCCATTTTTATGGTGCCGAGTTGCCAGCCCGACGCCGAACCTTCAGCGAAGGCATGCCCATTCACGCATGTCTTTCGGAGGCTACTCGACCGCGGGGAGGACATGCAGACTCCACACAGAAGGCACTCCAGCCAAGAATCGAACAGGAGAACCTCTTGCTGTGAGGCAATCACATAACCCCTAATTAACCTTATTATTGTACCATGAAAATGCAAATGCTTCCATTGCCTATTCATAAAATCCCACCTTACCCTGTCAAATACTTTCTCTATATCATGACCTAACAATAACAGCAGTATTTTCTTACATTCTACTTTCCTCTGGATCATCATTATTCAGTTAATGTTGTCAAATGTTTGCCTCCCCTCCACAAAACCACACTGATCCATATCTATCAATGTTGGTAACACCTTTGTCATCCTTTTAACTAGAATAAACATAAACACTTTACAATCATGGTTTAAAATTGAAATGGTTCTATATGAAGCTGGATCTGATGGATCTTTACCATCTTTCAGTAATACAGCCACCACAGTTTTCTTCCAAGATGTCAATGCTTCCCCTCCTTTTAAAATGCTGTTAAATAAAATCTCCCAGATTGTTATCACTTTCTTCCCTCCTAACTTCCAAGCTTCTACAAGAACACCATCTGTTCCTGGAGACTTTCTTGCAGACTGAGTATACATCACTGTTTGTGTCTCATCTCCTCCTATCTTAACTGTTAGTCATTGAGCCTCATCTACCTCCAACCTTGTCATGATTAGTCTTCCATAAATATTTCCATTTGCGCTCTTTTGTGATTTCCACATTTCTCTGCTTTATACACACTTAATTACTACTGAATTTACATCTTCTATACCACATAATTTCATAAATGTCTTCAGAAATGTACCTTCTTTTGGTATAATTTTCCTAGGTCTTCTGAAACATCCCCGCTATTGTAAATCAAGTTCTAGTCCTCATCTAAAAGTAATATTCCCTGCTGTAAGCTGATTATTTCTCCCAAAATATCCATAAGCTCATTAATATCAGTTTCTGGTGGAATTTAAATACATGCCAGCATAGTCCTCCTCCTTTGCTATTACCCCCTTACTACCATAAATCTGTCATTATTGTCCTTTAGACCCATTTCAATTTTTTTCAGACCCATTTCAATATTAAGCCATTATTCTAAACTGTTTATTTTACACTAGCTAAGGGAATGGTAATTGTGTTGTCAAAAACAAAAGTTATGTACTCACCATAATGATGCATCTGTGTTGTCTGTTTTCCTTTTTCCTAAATCATTGGGTCTCAGATCCAATTTTGGTTCTGACATCAGTGACTAATCAGACACTGGTTTCATAGCTCAAGCTCCTCCCCTTATCCACAGTCCCCCAAACACCACATTACCTCAGATTTAATTTGACCCCTTAATATTAAGATATAGAAACAGACCCATAGGTGTCTAGAATAGAAGTCTAGAAACATGTCAACAAAGCTGGAGTTCAAATAGGAAAAAAGCCCAACAGGAGATACCTCTAGGTCATACCAAGCAACTGTAACAATATCTTCCACCAATGGAAGGCGGTTTGGAGAGAGGGAGGTTAAGGAAGGACGAAAACAGATTACACAGATGCATCGTTATGGTGAGTACATAACTTTTGTATCTGATGTTGTCTTTTTCATCTGTTCTTCAACCACTGGGCAGACTGAAGGATATTCTGGAGTATGGCCGAAACAAATGCTGCCCTGTCCCTAGAATGGATGTCCAACTTGTAATGAGCCATGAAAGTATGAGCATTGGACAAAGTAACAGCAACACAAATTTCATCTATAGAAGTTCTTCATAAGAAAGGGGAGGAAGTGGAAACTGACCTTGTGGAATGAGCTAGTGGTGGTCTTGGTAAAGTCAAATGTTTTTGTTTATAAACATGAGAAATACCATCATTGGGCCACCTAGCTAAAGTGACTTTAGACAAAGACTGTTCCAGTTTAGGGTTTGAAAAGAAAAGTTCCTGAAATACTTTGTTCTATGCAGACATAATTTCAGTTGCCTGTGGACATCCAACAAACAAAGCATATATTCTCCTTTATTAGTACATTTTGGAATGAAAACTGGAAGATTAATGGATTGGTTACAGGCAAATTCTGATGCTACTTTAGGGAGAAAAGAAGGATTAGTGCAAAGAAAAAAAATCTGTCTTTATGAAAAACAAGCTACGGTAACTTGCAAGGCAATTCCTGGAGTTCAGACACTCGCCTGGCAAATGTAACAGCGACTTGTCTTTTGCAAGACAAAAATTTCAATTCAGCTTTTGCCGTGGGTTCAAAGTGAGCCTGAGTCAAGGTCTGAAGTAGAATTGTCAAATCCTAAGGAGGTGTGAGATCCTTGATAACTGGTCTAACTAAGAAAATACTTTGAGGAAAGCCTGACATAGTCTGAGGATGGCCACAGACAAATGGGCTTTACCAATATGATAACTGAAAATCGCAGCCAAGTGTACCTTGACTGTGGAGTAACTTGCTCCACTATGAAAAATGGATGCCAGAAAATTAAGGACAGCCAGAATGGGTGCTGAAAAAGGATCAATGCATCTCTGACTGATCCAAACAGAAAATCTTTTCTATTTGCTCTCATATATTTTTCTAGTAAAATCCTTTTGGGAAGATTTAAAAGTATATACATTTTGAGAAGAAAGCCTGGACTGTGTAGCCATTATGAATGATGGAGAAACCATGTGGGAAACAAAGGGACAGCCCTTATACACATCTGATACATGAACCCACCGGGAGACATTTTCTTTGCAGATTTTTGTGATTCGAATGAAAAAGGTCATGGGGTGTCAATTCATAGATCACTGGACTCCCAGAATCTACCAAAGAACTCTCATATAAAATCTTGCTAGAAGCACAAGGCCTAAAAAGGCTGCTATTGAACTGAAAAGTTGAAGACCCAACCTGGCTAGTGGTGAATGAAGAGAAAGTAGATGCACCACCTGATGTTGGAATGTTGATAGTCTGGATTCAGGAAGTCTCGCAATCTGGAAACTATATCCAGGTGAGCATCTATGAACTCCAGGACATGAGTGGGGGAGAGATGACATTTTTTTGTATTTGACTGTAATACCCTGGTGTAGACACAGGTGGAGTAGGTAGTCCCTGGCACATGTCAGTAGATGACTGGTGAGAGGAGTGAAGAGCCAGTCGTCAAGATAAGGAAACACTCAGAATCCCAGCAGTCTCAGGTGAGCTGCCACCACTACAATACACTTGGTGAACATCTGGGTGGGGATGGCTGTGGTGAGACCAAAGGGCAAAGCTCTGAACTGAAACTGACTGGCCCCCAGCCAAAGCAAAGGTATCTCCTGGACCATCTGGCTATTCTGATGTCACAGTATACATCCTGGAGACTTACAGAGCACATTCAATCATCCTTCCATAGGAGAGGAAGAATAGACTGAACCTTGACCATTCATAACTTCAAGTGTTTGACAAATTGATTTAAGTTACTTAGGACCAACATTGGCCAGAGGTCCCCGGCTTTCTTTGGCACATAAAAGAATCCTGAATAAGTTCTGAACCCTTGCTGGTCTGGTGAGCTCTAGGATGACTCTTTGTTAGCAGCTTGTGTATTTCTTGGGCTGCATCTTCTATTTCATGGAGTGGTACATTGGATGCCTTCTTTGATATTTTGAGTGGATAATGGGAAAATGGAATGTGATCATCATCCTTAGTGATGCCTGCCTACACCCAGATGTCTTTGGTGACGTATGTTCAGACTTCTGGGTGCAGAGACAAGCACCCCCCCCCCCCAACTGCCTTCAGAGTGCAGCAGTCAGGCAGCCTTTCAGGAGTGCTGATAAGGTTTCTCAGAAAAGGGACCTCTGTCACCTTAGTTTTGCAGGCTTCATCTGCCAAATGAGTGACTTTTGCCATTACAGCTCCTCCCTGTGCAGCATGAACCCTATCACTATAGAAATCCTAGGAAAACCTTACAGTTTTTAGAACCACATCTTTCTACCACTTTTCTGGTTCTGAGAGAAGGTCCTGTGAGGAGTAGAAAAACATATTGCTATGGCAGACAGGGTTTTCACATCTTGTTGACTCTTGGAGAAGTGTCCTTCAATGGGTGTATTGATGAATGATGTCTTGAATGGCTGTGCAAATTCACTAAGGTGTATCCAGGTATGTCTCCTTACAACTATGCCTGGACCAGCTGCTCTGTAAACACCCTCTGTGAAGTGAGAAATCAGTCTCATGAAGGTGTAAGACAGGGATTGAAGGGTGACCAGTTGTGAAGACAGTCTTTTTCTTCTCCACAGACATGATCCCTGAGAAGGACTTTGAAAGTTCCTTAGTAAAATCCTTCTGAAACCTAGTAACGTGCCAAATAATTCAGTGACTGAGGTCAAATGTCTCTGAGGCATATACTCACTTTCTGAACCTGTCTAAAGCCCTAAAGTTCCTGTTAGGGGGTAGACAGAAGGACTTTCCTTGGCTAGTTCCTTTTTAGTGACTGCCGCAACCACCATAGCATCAACCAGGGGACCACCACTATAGGCACAACAAGATACCTGCCCCACTTCTTAAGAATGGGTTCTGTCACATCCAGATCCTTCCATGCCCAATGAGAAATGAGGTCCACCATTTCATTAGCCAGGGGTTTCACCCAGGACACATCTGTGCAGTTCCAAATGCCTCAAGAAACACTGACTCCTACTGGGAAGGGGCTTCAGAAGACCAACCACATTTCTGTCTCCAAAGCTCGAGAATTTCTCCAAATGAGACATCCTCAAGGAGTGATCAGGGGGCCTCTCTCTTTCATCAAAGTCTGTGTCTGTTGTCAAGGATTCCTTTGGGGAATCAATGTGCCTCCTATTTCATGTACTTTTCCAAGGAACTTCCAAGGGGAATGATCTGGTGAAGACTCAGAAGAATGTGGGGAGTCCTGGTTGAGGACCATTTCAAGGCCTGGATGGACCATCTGTCCTGAAGGGGAAGAATGAGCAGACTCAGGACCAAGACTAATCAGTTATAGAGGGGGAGGACGCAAGAGGGGGCAAGGGAGTCCTATCCCCTGAAATGGATAAAGCTCTCTCCTCTGCATCAAAAGCAGAAACCATGGGATTGCCTTGTAGGAGTCAAAGTTCGCTGAACAAAGCTGCTCAAGAAATCCCCATGACCGTGCCTCAAAAGAGAAGTAGGAGCCGAGCTATCTAATGCCAAAGCCTTAAGGGGAAGGGGAGAGCTCTGACAACCATGCAGTCACACTGGTGCCGAAGCTACTACAACGAGATCCCTCTGGCTCCAAAATCATCAGGCCTGGTTGTATCAAGCAAGGTGTCAGAGTTGATAAAGATGAAGACTTCAGATCCAACATGGACAAACTCAGAATGCTTTGATCTGATGCCTCTGAAACTCATGGGTACAGTGGGAGACAGAACTAGGACAACTGAATTTGGGTCCTAAGAAATTTTCTCATCACTGTGTCTACATCAGTTTTGGAAAGGCTCCTGGTAGGCCTGAATAATGAATCAGTAGCTGGATGTCTAGAGGCTCTGTGTGATGTCTCCTCTAAAAAGGGGGAATGCAACCTCAGTGGTATTGACTCCAGTATAAAACTGCTATAGACAGTAGATTTTGTAAAAGACGATGTTGGATCCAAGGAAGTGGAAAGATACAAAGTTTTGGCAGGAGGAGCCAGTGCTGGAGCCGAATGAGGACAGTGGTTGGGGAAGCGCTTCTTCAACTCCTTAGGTTTTTCTTTGACTTTTTCCACTGTTTTCGCTTTAAATTTCTCTGCCAGCTTTTTAGTGGAGGGGGAAGCTCCACATACTGAAGAGAAGGATGAAGGCAGTTACTTTCAAAACTAACTTGTTTCTGCTTTCAGCTAACTCCCTGTGGTTGAATCCTGCACAAATCTCATTTTCAATATCCAGAGTTTGTCTCCAAGACAGTATACATCCTGAATGGGCATCTGAGTTGGGAATCTTATAGCCACAAGAGGAGCATTTCTTAAACCCAGTGAGTTTGTTTGACATGATTACGAGTCACAAAAAAAAAAAAAACCCAGAAAGACAATTACCACTAATGTTAACATGAATTTCCTAATTTAGAGAAAAGGATTACCAACAATAGTAATCACACATCTAAAAGTGTGGAAGAAAAGGACAGAGAGAAAGGCTAGAAAAAGGGAAAGCATAAGGCCTAGGAGTAACGCACCTAACAACAAGACTAGAATAAACTAGATGATATATAACAAAATCTAACTTTTTTTGCTCTACGGGGAGGATGAAATAGGATGATGAAGAGTGAAAGGAACAAGAAATATCAAGATAAAATATAGCACTTATATGTCAACCATGTCTGATCACTGGAAGCGGCAAACGAGATATGAGGTAATGTGGGATTTGGAGGGGATTATGGGTAAGAGGTGGAGCTTCAGCTACAGATCCAAAGTGTGAGAATTGGATGAAGTCAGATCTGAGACCCAATGGATAAGGAACAGATGAAAAAGACAACATCAGATTTGAGAGATCAGTGTGGTTTTGTGGAGGGAAGCAACAGTTGACAACATTAGTAGATCAATGATGATTCAGAGGTTAGCAAATTTTGTGACTAAGACAATGGAAGCTTTTGATTTCCTTGATAGAATTATCCGGTTAATTAAGAGGATATACTGGAGGCAGGAATTAAGGTGAGAAGGCTCCCCACCAACATGCTTTGTTTGAACAGAAGAACCAGTCAGGGCTGTTTTCTTTCTCCTTTGTTATTTGCTTTCTATTTAGAGCCACTGGCAAAGAAAATAACGTACTGACAAATTTAAGGATACAACTGGTACAGTAATCAAGGAAAGCTACTTTTATTTGTGAATGATACTATTTTGTAGAGGTTCTCCCGTTCGATTCTCGGCTGGAGCGCCTTCTGTGAGGAGTCTGCATGTCCTCCTTGTGGTCAAGTGAAGTTTAAAGACATGCAGGTAGGTGCGTGCATGAATGGGTGTGCCTTCTTTGAAGGTTGGGTGTCGGGCTGGCAACTCAGCACCGTAAAAATCTGCCAACCATTTGTGGACTGGAGTTCCGCTGTGGCAACCACTAACCGGGAAAAGCCGAAAGACTATTTTGTATTTCATAAGAGCATTTCGGTGTTGTGGAATATTTTGACACATTTTCAAGCCTTTTTGGATATGAAATTAATGAAGATAAAACAAAGGCTATAGCAGTAAGCTATTCACCCACATGTGAACTGGTTCTGCAGTGCTCATATTTATGGGGACATGATGAGATGAAGTATTTGGGTGTATGGATTAAAAAGGAGTCTATTATAGTAGTTAAGATATGTTTGAAGAGGCTAAGCAAAATATAATGCAACTGAGAAATTCATAGATCTTGATTATGGATATGGATAGCAACATAGAAGCAGTGAAAACTGTTTTAGTCCCTTTAAGTTTACATACAGGTCAGGCAAATTTTTATCAAGAAGAGGAGTAGTTGTGGACAACAACTAATAAAGAGTTGAATTAATTTATTTGAGAAGAGAAGAAGGCAACAGTTAAGTGGGATAAACTGATCCTCTCCATAGAACAATATCGTTTAGGATTATGTGACTTGAATGGATACTGCAGAGCTACCTAGTTAAAACTCATATACATAACACAAGCAAAAGGTTACAAATCAAAAGAGGAAAGGGATTGTGATGAAACAGGGAAGGGGAAGGTGAGAAATAATGAAACAGTAGGACTTTGGCTTCCAGATCCTAAAGGAGAATAACAGCACTTGTACAAAATATTGTTGTTATCAAGTTGCAGAATGTATTCTAAGAATTAAGCCAACACTGGAATGAATAGAGAAAGGAAGTTTTGCTAATAGGGATGACAGCAAGTAGGGGTATAAAAATAAGCAAGAGGGGAGAGTTGGAATTTACTGGAGAAAACAAGGTTCCTTTGCCAAGGTTTCGGGAATAAATAACTAGATAAAGGAAAGGAAGCAGTGAGATGAGGCCAAGCCGAAGTTTGAACTGCAGGTTACAGACTGC
The DNA here is from genome assembly GCF_019279795.1 of Protopterus annectens. Taxonomy (NCBI): domain Eukaryota; kingdom Metazoa; phylum Chordata; order Ceratodontiformes; family Protopteridae; genus Protopterus; species Protopterus annectens. The sequence goes on from NC_056748.1 coordinate 723,825,599, forward strand.
TTTCCTACCAGGAATTGATATCACAGCATACGCCGAGAAAATGCAATAACTGGAATACTAAGGGAAAGACCAGCTATGGCAGGGTTTTAGTTCCAGGAATTGATATCACAGCATACGCCGAGAAAATGCAATAACTGGAATACTAAGGGAAAGACCAGCTATGGCAGGGTTTTAGTTCCAGGAATTGATATCACAGCATACGCCGAGAAAATGCAATAACTGGAATACTAAGGGAAAGACCAGCTATGGCAGGGTTTTAGTTCCAGGAATTGATATCACAGCATATGAGAAAATGCAATAACTGGAATACTAAGGGAAAGACCAGCTATGGCAGGGTTTTAGTTCCAGGAATTGATATCACAGCATACGCCGAGAAAATGCAATAACTGGAATACTAAGGGAAAGACCAGCTATGGCAGGGTTTTAGTTCCAGGAATTGATATCACAGCATATGCCGAGAAAATGCAATAACTGGAATACTAAGGGAAAGACCAGCTATGGCAGGGTTTTAGTTCCAGGAATTGATATCACAGCATACGCTGAGAAAATGCAATAACTGGAATACTAAGGGAAAGACCAGCTATGGCAGGGTTTTAGTTGAGTCTACAACAGGAGCTACTGTTAAAAAAGAGATCACTGTTACAGTATATAAATACTGCATGATAACAATAAGAATCATTAAGCTGAGTTTAAAAGATTGGGAAACGACTGGAAAGGCAATTTACAAAGGAACAACTGGAGGACATCCATATGGCTCCCACATATGTGAAAAAGTTCAGAAGGTTTAAGCTTTTTGCTTAGAAGTGTTTGCATAGGTAATTTTGTACCCCAAGCAGACATGAGAGATTTTTTTCTCAAGGAGACAGTGAATGCTGGTGGTGTGATAGAAAAGAAAGAGGTAACTGGGAACATGCTTTTGGGAGTGTAATGTGCTGGCAGATTGTACAACTTCCCTACAGAGGGTACTCTGTCAGAAATGTTAGGGGGAAGCAAAGGGCAATACATAAGGAAATTATTTTCTTGAGCTTGGACATAAGATCTGAATTGCCTATTTATATTAAGGACTTGCTAAGTTTAATGCCATTACCTGCCAAAAAAACAAACACTAGAAAAACAAAATCAAAATCTAAACTGTAACTAAAATAATGAAGATTATAAATGGGACAAAAAACTATAGGTGGGATATTTAGAAAAAGGAAGGACATACCTTACAGAAGAAATTGCAAGGTATTCAAACCATTATTAGCAACAATGAAAGGATAACATCAAATAAATAATCTGTCTGGATAATCATCCCAACTGTAGCATAAAAAAGAAAGGAAAATATTATCTACTGAGAAAGCCACAAAGTTAACATAAAAAATGTGGCATTCAGATTTTCAAATAGACTTGTGTAATAGGTTCATAGGTTGGTACTAGGCTATCAGCCCTAGGGCCTATACAAGCCTAACTATAACAATTCCCTGGATATTTCTTCCCACAATATTTACTTCCCTGGACCCCTGTCTAGCAGAGCAATGACCCTGGAGCACTGGACCCCTGTCTAGCAGAGCAATGACCACAATTATACTTTTTCTTCCGGATAAAAATGGCTAAACCCTCAGGAAAGAAGAAAGCAATACTCCTTGCTCTTAGGCCAAAAGGCAAGATGGCAAAGCAATTGTGCTTTTCATTTCCTGCTCTTCGACAAAGAGGCAGGTAGGTACAGGTTCTGCCTTCAAAAAAAGGTGACTATGTCAAGCTGTGTAACACAGATATAAAAGTCTATTGCAGCCTTTAATTCAATTCCAAAGTGTACATATTTAGGAATCCAATCTCTATATGCCTTCAGAAGAAACCTATTCTGACGGTCGTAACTCTAGACAAGTACTAAAATTAATTCCAAAAAAACTGCACTATATGAACTATTTTTTACTCTTAAAGTGGTTGAAGTCCTCCACATATGGAAGGCAGAGGGATCTGAAGGCCTACTAATTCATCTTTACAAAATGTTAGAGACAGTTGCTTCTGCTTGAATAGTTGCGATCATTATAAACTGGGACATACTAAAGTAATGTTTTGTTATATCTTGCAGACATGCCTCTCAATTGTCCAGAATTTTGCAGAATGTCCCAGCTATTTTTATCCTCTTTATGTCTTATCCCTCATAAAGTTTTTGAGTTTCTAGTAAATCAGGGAGGATAACTTTCAGTTAGTATTGCCAGACAGAAAGAGCTTCATACTTCTTATTGTACAGAAAATTCATGTGGATGCAAAACATGTGCTATTAACTTTTTAAGTCAATTAGAGTAATATTTAAAATTGACTGATTTTGGCCCTTTTCCCTCAGTTACTGTTGGCTTTGTCCAGCATTCTTGAGCAAAGAAGTTGAAAGGTATGCAGCAGGTTATAAAACTCTTATAAAAATGACAACAAAAAATCCAGCAAAATTCTTGCACTTCAAGCTCTGCCCTTCACTACCAATGCTAATGCATAGCTCGCAGGAGAAGTAGGTTCATTCACACGAGGTGACTCACCACAAGATCACCCTGCCTACAAAACCTATTCTAATGCAGGGGAAGTATCAGATAATCAGATAATACACCTGGTTGCAAAGTGCCGCACTTTGCAAAAACTTTTCATTTACTTGGGTAATTGAAAACCTATACCACATAATCAAAACTTCACTCTGGGTGTTGCTTTGTGACATGTCTAATCCTTTTAAACTAAACTACTATTCAGATGAAACAGGACGGTATCCCTGTATGCTATGTACCTGCTGCAATACACTCAGGTGCACTTTATCTGCCGGGAAAATCTGTTGAGGACAATGTTTCCTGCAAGTGGGAAAGGGCTAGAGCAGATGACGCATATCATATCCCGCAAAAGCAGGTAAATCCATGGTATGTCAGATATTACTTATTTAACATTTTCTTAAGTTTCATATTCATTAAGTATTCTATTCATTAAGAAATTGCATATTACTTTATTTAACATTACTCTAAATAAGCAACAGCCCAGAAATAGCAAGAATCATATCTATACCTTGCACAAAAACTGTCTGTGTAAGAAGCTTTTTTAAAGGCTACAAATATATAACTATAATCACTTTCCTATCTCATTGTCCCTAGTAGCACAAGGTATTACCTTGGCATTACCTTGTTTTTTCCACCCTCACTCCTCACCAAGAACATATTGGTTTACAGTGACATATGATATTAAATATTAAATATTGGTGGTAATGAGGAAAAATACTTCTTTCTCTCTGGAAGAAAGTACATTACTTGTATCAGTGGATGTTGAATTCTTCACTGCCTCTGTAGCATTTTGGGTTATCTGGTTATCTGCCAAGGTAAGCTGTACTGGCTAGCTTTCAAAAACTCAGACTCCACTCACTTTCTCTTTCTGTGACAGCTGACTGGATGAGCATATTCTACGAAGAAAGCCTTCAGCTATCACAGGAAGTGAGTGTTCAGGCTATTTTGTTTCCACAAAGGTAGGAGAGAAAAGCATCAGAATCATCTAGGAAGAGTAATTTCACAACCACTCGCAATACCATATAGGTTCATAGGTAGGTACTAGGCTATTGGCCCAAGGGCCTAAGTAAGCCTAGCCAACAAGGTTCCCTGGCTTACGCCATCCAAGAAAGTTAATTTCCTGTGCCGCTGTTGAGCAGAGCCACAGAAGTGATCCCTGGGGTGTATTTCCTATTTCCCATCCACTCATCAAGATTTTCCTTGAAGAGTGATAATGAAGAACTTTGCTTGACATAGATGGGTAGCTTGTTCCAGAGTATAGGAAGTCTCTGGGACAGGAATCTATCCCTCCAGCATGTCCTGTTTATTGTGGTGACAAGGTTTAGGCGCCTAGAGCGTGTAGATAAGAGGGATTGGAATTTCTTTAGGTGTAGCATGTCCAATAGCTCCGGGTTTAACATAGCTTTATATGTTAGGCAGAGAGCTCCTCGGAGTACGCGATATGCTACAGAGTAAAGCTGGAGTTTTTTGAGACGGTCAGTGTAGGTTATCTGTTTGAAGCCAGTAATCCTCTTTGTGAGGTACTTCTGTGGCCTTTCCAGCTGCTGCAGATATCTTGAGAGGTACATTCCAAAAGGGCATTGCACTCTATAATGGGTCTAATAAGTGCCAAGTAGAGGGGAACAATGACCTCTTTTTTCCTGGATGAGAACCCTTTTGTGATGAGGTGCCACAGATGAATTTCCTGACTACTGTGGCAATGTGATTATCAAAGGAGAGACTACTGACCACCTGGGTCCCAAGGTCTCCTATCACACATTCGGTGTTAAGCACACTGCCGTTTATGTGGTAGTTCATGGGTACAGAGTTTTTACCAAAGGGGATGACAATGCACTTTTTGGCATTGAGCTTGAGGCCATGCCTCTGACACCAGATATCTGTCTCTGTGAGGCCCTTCTGTAGGATGTCCACATCATTTGGGGACTCGACTATGGCTCCTAGTTTGCAGTCATCTGCAATCTTCATTAGCCAGAGGCCTTCTGTGTTAGCCTGTACTTCAGAGAAGTAGATACCAAACAGGAGAGGTCCTAGGACTGAACCCTGTGGTACTCCACTTGTTACTGGTTTGATGTCAAATTTGGAGTCTGCAGCTTTTACAGTGTGGGTTCTGTCAGTGAGCCAGTTGGCAACCCATCTTGTGATGTAGGGATTTATACCTAGTTTAGTGAGTTTAGCTATAATTTCAGAATGGGGGATGGTGTCAAAAGCCTTGGCGAGGTCATGATAGGCTGTGTGAACCACCTTACCCTCGTAAGAAGTCGATCAGGTTCAGAAGGCATATAAAAAACAAATCCAACAACAACCGAATCAAAGAGGTTGAAACCCACCACAACTATGTAGAATCTGGGGGATGGTGGGAGGGTGCTGCCACCACGGCAGTAAAGAATTTGAACATCTGCTCTTACAGGTACGTAGAACTACACAACTGTACTATGTTCATCATTCTCACCTCGGAGGTAAAGGGATGAAGATCAAAAAGCCCCTGGGGAATGGACCTAGCAAGGCCTGCTCTGGAACTTGAAAAGGAATCCAGTTCACAGTATTTTGTGACGGTATAAACAGAGGACCAGGCCACTACTTCTAGAATGCCTCTAGAGTCCAACCTTTCCCAATATCCCATCAAAGATGATAAGGCCCTAGTCAAGAGAGTCTTCACCTTGCCTGAAAGAGATTTACCATAATGGGAGTAAGAAAAAAACAATAGCAGAGGACAACCATGGTGCAATAGTTTGGTTAGTAACAGGCTGACTTTTCTTAGAACCCATATAATAGACAAACAGCTGTTCGATATTCCTAAAGGGTTTTTTTCTGTCAAGGTAGTACCTGAGCTGCCTGTGCGCATTCTAAGTATGTTAAATCTTTTCTCCCTTGTTTTGTTGGATCTGGATAGAATACTGGGGGACTGATGGCTTGATTCAAGGTAAATTCAAAAGCAACTTTTAGGCATGAAAGATGTATTAGTGTGAAACACAACCCTGTCCTTGTGAAAAATCAGAAAGGGTTGACCCACCTTCAGAACTTGCAGCTTGAAGACTCGTCTTGTAGATGTCAGAGCAATGAGTAAAGCAGTCTTTCAAGTAATGAACATAAATCAGCCTGAAAGGCAGGTTCAAAAGGAGGTAAGGGTCAATGTTTCAAGAAAAAGTTGATTTTGCATTCAAGAGGGTCTCATGTGCAAAACTCCTTTATAAACCATTTGACCACAAATGACGATGATTCATGGGCAGACAAGCTGAAGTGGCCACAAGATGCACTTAGACGGATGCATAAAACAACTTGAGTAGCTCACAGAAACATTTTAAAACCAGACGGGTAAATGCCATATTGAGTTTTCTGATATCGGTTAGATACTACCTAGAAAACTTCTTCCACTTGTAAACATAAGAATTTCTAGATTCAGGTTTTCTTGTCTCCTTGAAAACCTGCTGTATATCCTCATGGAGGAACTGCCCAACAGGTACCAAGAGAGAATCATCCATGCTGTCAGTAGCAATTGCCCCAACACTGTGTGAGAATATCCTGAGTGTGAAGAAGCTTGTGGTAATTGCCCTTGGCCAATCCCATTAAAAGGGAGAGCCATCTTTGCCTGGGTCAAAATGGTCACTACAGTGATCTTTGGTAATTATTTCTAAATATTCAGAAGTACTTTGGATATCGATAGAAAGGGTGAAAATAAACGGACATCCATTTCCAAGGAAACAAGAATGCTTCTGTCCTACAAGTATAGCTGCAAGAAAGTCTCAAACAGAATTTTTCCAACTTGAAATGAAGTGAACAGAACTATTTGTGAAGTATTCCATACATCGGGGCTAAATCCAGAGAGACCTCTTTCTTGGGTTTCCACTCGTGAGGGTCCATCTGGGATGTGCTTAGTCTGTTTGCCACCTGGTTTTGTACTGACAGGATGTAAGCACCTGTAACATCATTGAATGCTGTAAGGTTAGCTCCCAGGCCATCAATGTCAACAGGCAAAGAGGGTATGACCTTGCGCCCCCTAATTTTTTTGATTACCATGACAGTGGTGTTGTATGTGAGAAATAAAAAGGGTACAGTGCAGTCGTGTAAGTAAATTTAACATAACAGAAAATGTATGAATGATCACTGCTGCAGTAGCCTTAGCTATATGGGTTATATTCAGAAAAGGATACAACAGCTGGCCAGCTTCCAAGGCTTTAGGACACCTTCCACAGGCACAAAGCATCCGTCAGCTTGAGTTGAGCTGACTAAAAAGACAGGTTTGGGAGCCATGCCCTTCAGAGTATTCATGCCAACAGGCAGACTGAGGCTGAACCCTGAAAAGACAATGCCATGAACAACAAAAAATAATTATTCACCACCTGATATAAACAACACACAAAGAAACAACGTGATTGGAGGAAGGGAGTGACCACTGGAGCAGTGATCATTTGAACATCTACTGCTATGAAAAGTTTACTTACACAACTGTACTGCATTCATCATATTGATCACTGATGTAGCAGCCTTAACTACATGGGTAGATTACCCTAACTTACTAAATTTGAGAGGTGGAGGGGTAGGATCCAGAAGACCCTGGAGAATGGTCCTAGCAAAGCCTGATCTAGATTTAGAGAAGGAATCAAGCTTGTAATGCCTTTTAAATATATGTATAGAGGACAAAGTTGCTACTTTTAGAATACTTCTACAATCTAACCCATTCCAAAAAGCCACAGATGATGCCAAGGCCCTGGTAGAGTAGGCCTTGAACTTGCCTGGGATAGTTTTGTGGTGGTAAGGCCCTGGTAGAGTAGGCCTTGACCTTGCCTGGGATAGTTTTGTTGTGGTGAGGCCCTGGTAGAGTAGGCCTTGACCTTGCCTGGGATAGTTTTGTTGTGGTGAGGCCCTTGTAGAGTAGGCCTTGACCTTGCCTGGGATAGTTTTGTTGTGGTGAGGGCAAAAAAATGTAATATTCTTAGACAATCATTTGGAAATGGTCTGTTTTGACACAGGCTGTCCCATTCTTCTTCACAAGAAATGAACAACTAATCCGAAAATCTGAAAGATTTGTTCTGTCAAGACAGTACCCCACTTGTCTGTGGACATCCAAAGTATGCAGTATCCTTTTTCCTTCATTTTCAAGTTCAGGAAAGAAAACAGGGAGATGGACACTTTGGCTTAAAGTAAACTGGGACACCACTTTAGTCATAAAAGAAGCATTAGTTCTCAAAGAAACCCTGTCTATTTGAAAAATGAGATAGGGTTGATTCACCATATGAGCTTGGAAATCAGATACCCTTCTTGCAAAGGTCAGGAGCAATCAGTAAAACTATTTTCCATGTTAAGAACCTCAAGTCAGCCAGGTCATCTGGTTCAAATGGAAGAAGTGTTAGCTTCTTTAACACAAAATTAATATATCAATGTGGGACCACCGTTTTTTTGGGAGGCCGGTTATGCATTTTGACATGAGAATGTATTGAAAGAGGAGGACCCATGCATAGACATGTTGAAATGGCTAATAAATGAACCTTGATGGAAGAGTAAGAAAGGTCCTAGGATAGTAACTCACATAAATACTGTAAAACTAGAGAACAACTAGCCCTAATTGGGTGCTGGTTATGTTGTTGGCACCAGCTAGAAAACTTTTTCCATTTGTTAATATATGAGTTTCCAGTAGCAGGCTTTCCTGCCTCCATTTGTACCTGCTGAACATCCTCCATAAAAAGCTGTCTATCATCCAGGCAGTCAGTTGAAGTTGTTTGGGGTCGGGTGTATCAAGCATCCTGACACTGTGTGAGTTGATCCATTCTGTGAGGAAGCTTGTGGTAATTGCGCTGGCCATTTCCAATAAAGGGAGATCCACTGTTGTCTAGGATGGAATGCAGTCATGACAATGATCTTGGGGAATTCCCTCTGAATGGATATAAATGAAAAAGATGGAAAGCAAAGCATATAGGAATATTCTGGTCCAAGGAACAGAAAAAGCATCTGTCTTCCAGGCCTTATTACATGGAGTTCTGGATCACTATCCTGCAAGCTGATTGTTCAATGAGGAGGCAAATAGGTCTACTTGAGGAACACCCCACAGATAGATTAGGTGGTCTTCCAAGATTTGATCTAATTTCCAATCATGAAGGTCTGCCCTTGTTCTACTCAATCTGTGTGTCACACAGTTTTGCTGTAATGGAATAAAGATGCCTGTAGACTGAGATTGTGCAGTAAAGATATATCCTAAGCTAACATGGCTTGTTTGCAAAGGGGGTACGGCCTGGTTCCCTCTTGTTGGCTGATGAACCATATGATTGTGATATTGTCTGTAAAACTTGAAGAGGTCCTGGAGACCAAAGATGTTTCAGACAGTTGAGTGCCTTGACCAGGGAAAGCATCTCTTTTATACTTATGTGCCTGCATCTGTCCTTGCTGTCCCACACACCTTGAATTTTACATCTCCTGACACTGCTCCTCAAGTAAAGTCCAAGGTGTCTGTGGTGACTGACTGCTTTGGAACAGGGAGGGAGAAGGGGAGACCTGGATTTAGGGAAATCTGTTTCACTCAAGTGATTTTTCTTCTGACAAACCTCAGTAGTGGGATTTGAAAAGACAAAATGTTGGGGCTGGGAACAGAGAGCCTTCAGATACCATTGTATCTTTCTCATGTGGTGTCTTGCCAGGAATATCATGAGAATCATAGCTGCCACAAGACCCCAAATCCTGAGGTATTCCCTCTCAGTGACAGAAGTCTGAGTGGAAAACCTTATGAACAGATCTAGACAAAGATCTATTTTCCCTGAGGAACAAAAGCTCTTTGAAGGGAGATGTCTAGCTGACATCCCAGGAATATAATCCTGTGTGAAGGAGTAAATAAAGACTTTTGAATGTTCTCTTGAAATCCCAGTTTGTTTAAGAGATTTCTCACTGAAGAGATTCCTGACACAATGAAATTGACTCTGCAAAGATAAACAAGTCATCTAAATATGGAAAAATGTGGATACCCTGTAGACTGCAACAAGCTATAACTGCAGCTACACACTTTGTAAACTCTCTTGGTTCTGTGGTTAGTACACAGGGTAAGGCAGAGAACTGATAATTTGATCCAACACCCACATACGTAAGAAACACTTGAAGTCTGGATGAATAGGGATTTGATGATAAGTATCTTTTAAATCTAGTGTTATTGGAAACTTAAATGAGGAAGAAGAGGTAATAGGTTGTGAAGTGATAGCATTTTAAACTTGGGCACTATCACAAACAAGTTTAGGAAAGAAAGATCAAGAACTGTTCTCCAAGCATCTTCTTTCTTTGGCACTAAAAACATCCTTGAATAAAAACCTTTCCCAACCTGGGAAGGAGGAACTGGTTAAATCACTCCCTGGGTCAGCATGTGTTGAAGGACTGGGAGAAATAAAGGAGCCTGGTCTGGTGGATGAGGACACACCCTCTGGAAAGGAAGTATTTCCTCCCACTGTCATCTGTAACCTAAATGAATGAACTTCAGAACCAATTTGTCTGAGACTATCTGTTACCAAAGAGAAAAGTGGAAATTCAGACTTTTTGGAAGGAAAAAGGGACTGCCATCAAGGTCCCTTAAATAGTCATTCTGACTTGTTAAACTGTCCTTGGTTTTAGAATACTCCTGAATTCTTTTCAGAGACCCCCTGACATTCCCTCTTAAATGTCTGTTTACCAGTATTTTGTTGAGACTGTTTAATTTTGTTTTTTGACAAAACTGGATGAGGGGTTGGAGAATCCCATAGAAAGTTTGGAAAAGGAGGACTGAAAATCTTAGACATTATTCCCTGAATCAACTTGACTCTTTCATCTCACTTTTTGATAACTTATGCAGCAGAGGAGCCAAAAACTAAATCTTTGTGCAAAGGAGAATTCAAAATTTTATTTTTCACATATTCTGAAAGGGTTCAAGAACACAACCAGGAAAACCTCCTCAAAACAGTACCAGTGGCCACAGCACAACCAGGAAAATCTCCTCAAAACAGTGCCAGTGGCCATAGCTATGGAAAAATATAAACTGAATCATACACACACCCTATAAACAATGAGTAGTAACCTGCACAATGAAAAAAACTAAATTGTTTGACTTTGTCTCATGAGAAGAAGCTGCATACAAAACATTCTCATACTTTCACAGTTAATCAGGATAAACTTTAGCATAGGAGCCTGACAATTCAAAATTCTGAAAATCAAAAGTTGTAGTAGCATACACTTTTTCCCATCCTTAATAATCTTCCAATCCTTGTCAGAAAGAGTGGGATTGGAATTAATGAATTTTTTTTTACTCAGATAATTTTTATTTTAGATATGAAATAAACAATAATGAATACTTAATACAATATACTATCATATTACTTAATAAATTAACTATATAAAAATTTACATTCAGCCTGACATATGAAAAATGAATGATAAGTTATACAGAAGTAGATAAACTAATCTTAAGAAATAATTATTTCAAGAGGAGGTTAGATCCATTTGTAAAGTGTCAGTCAATGTTAAAACTTTTTTCCAAGGATTATTAGATAATAGCATAGGAAACATTCTTAATTCCTTGGTTTCAAATTCCATTAAGGCCATCTTCTTGCAATGCATTTGGCATTTTCTCCCGGGCCTCGCGCTAAAATCAGAGGATCTGTGGAACCTAGTCGGACATTCCCGGTCAACAAATGTTAAATAAATAAATAAATAAAATTCTTCAATAAACACAGAAAATCTTCTCTGATAGGTGCTATGGTAGAATTCCATCTCTGTTATGCATTTCCTAGCAAAAGCTAGTATTGTCCAAAGTACATAGAGGTTAATTCTATTTAAAAAAAACCTTCAGTCATATTCAGTAATACTAAAGTTTTGGTCATAACAAAATTATCTGTATACATCACCTGCATAAAATTATTAACATTTTCCCAAAAGGGTTTGATTTTTATACATTCGTAGAAAATGTGAGACCAATCAGCTTTATCGATCTACTGACATCTCCAAAAAAAAACATTACTAGAAGGATTGACTTTTGAAACTTTATCAGGAGTTAAGAAGGATCTAGGAAGGAATTTCCAGGTAAATGTTCTCCAATAATATGGAAAGGTGGCAACCCTATCCAATAATGAGAACAAGAGGTCAATTTTACTGAGAGTAGTATATCTGATTTATTTTCTGGGGTTAATTGAATCGAATATCCTTTAGTCATAAACTGACAATATGATGGTTTGAGTAATGTTTTGTAGTTTTTTATTAGGTTATATAAGCATGAAGTTCCATTTTTCATATTCTCATTATTATATATAATTCCAAACAGTCTGAATACGAATTTAGATGGAGTTCAGCAAGATGTATTATTTATTATCCTACATAGACACTTGGAATATGTCAATCTATTCTGAAGTATTAACCATTCATGAGAATTTAATTCATAAGTTGATATCATATATTGTATTTCCAATACTTGGTGATTTTTTTTATACAATGCAACCAACAAATTACAATTTTCTGTTCCCAAGAGATGAATATGTTCCTATGAATTCTATCTGGAAAGTTTCTAGTAATACTAAAGGGAATTAGTTTTATGAACCAGAGCTTTAAATCCATATTCATATTTATAAATTTCCTAAAGTGATCAAATAAATGATTTATTAGATTTGACCTAGTTAGTTTAGTTGATTTATATTGCAAATTTAAAGTCAATGAGTACCATAATATATTATCCTTATCTATAGTAATAGTATTTTAAGTAATTTGTTTTCATTTATTATTATAGTTATATGTAACAATTTCCAGTTGGAGATATAACTAGGATTAATCCATTCAATCACAGTTTTAAGTAGAGTAGCTCTTATATACGATTCAATGTCCAGAAAATATATTCCTCCCTGATCCCATTGTCTAATATGATGGGTATATGCAATTGCATTTCTTTTAGGATACCATAAGAAAGTTAGGAGTACTGCTATTTTCTTAAGATAGGTTTTCTCAGGAATTAACAAAGTAGCTTGTACTACATACAAAATTTTGGGAAGAACCATTTTGATCAGCTGTAGTCTATCTTCGAAAACTATGAATAGGTTATTATATTTGAACACTAGACAGTCTATTGTATCCATGACCTTTTTATAGTTAATATTCATTATATCTTGTATATTCTCACACATAATTATCCCCAGGTATTTTAAAGTTGCTACTTGTTCACCTATGATATGATTCTTGTCTATTTGTATATCATTCTTCTTATTTAATAATACATATTTAGATTTTTGGTTATTAAAACTAAGTCCTGAGATCTTATGAAATTTCTGTATTAAAATATCTAGTTTATCTAAGCCTTCTTTTGACTTCAATAGTGTAAGACGTATGTCATCAGCGAAGAGCATGATCTTAGAATTATACTGTCCAAATATATTTATTCCTTTTATCTTCGGATTATTTCGTATTAAAATAGCCAATAGCTCTATAGCCAATGCAAATAAGAAAGGTGACTTAGGGCAACTCTGTTTAGTACCTCTTGCAATTTGTATAGCCTCTGAGGTGAAGGGTTCTATTTTTATATAAGCTAAGTTGTTTTCATAAACCTTTTTAATGAATGAAATAAAGGAGGGAGGAAAAGCATATGCTTCAAGAATTTTAATTAAATAATCCCAATTTAGGGAATCCAATGCTTTTTCAATATCCTGTGCAATTATCAAGGCTTCTATATTTTCTTTATTTAAATAATCAATTAATGTCAGTTATTCTTTTAATGTTGTCATGTGCATGTCTATTTTGAATAAACCCAGTTTGATCATTGCTGATTATTTCATACATTTGTTTTTTATGCTATTTACCAGGATAGACATAAACATTTTATAATCATTATTTAATAATGAAATTGGCCTATATGAACTACAATGACTAGCATCTTTATTTTCTTTTAAATGAGTCTGACTAAAGAGTATCTCCATGAAGGGGGAATTATTGCATTGGTTTGAATTTCAATTAATATTTTTGTAACAATGAGGTTATATTTTTGGGAAATAATTTGTAAATTTCTGAGATTAAACTGTCCATTTCTGGAGATTTACCAGATTTACTTTATTTTATTTTATCAGTAACTTCGTTGTGGGTAATAGGTTTTTGTAGATTCCTTTGTAAACTTTCAGGGATTTATTTAATATTAGAGATCATATTTTCTAAGCTGAAATAATCTGTTGTAGTATTCTTACTTTTATAATGGTTTCTATAATGACACTTAAAAGCTTCTAGTATGTCTCCTATTTCCAACAGTTTCTTACCTTTTTCTTCATGTAAGATATTAATAATAGAGTTAGCTTTAGATTGCATTTTAACTCGAACAGATAAATTATATAAATGTTTTGGAGAAGTAGCATAGGAATTTATTTTTAACCTCTTCATGGCTAAATTAGTTTTATGATTTAATATTTCGTTATATCTTTTATTTAAGTCTTCAATTGTCTTCTTGTTTTCAATCAAATTAAGGGGCTTTTGGGAATTATATAATATGAGTTTTCTTTGTAGTTCTTATAGTTCTGATTCCCATTCCTTGAGTCTATTTTTATACCAACCAATCGCTTTCCCATAAATGTAAGCTTTAAGTGAGTCCCAAACCATTACTATGTTCACTTCTGGATTGCAGTTTATATCTAAAAAGAAATTAAGTTAATTCACTAACCACTGCTTAAATTCTTTTATTTTTGTAATGTACGCAGGAAATCTAGATATGAATGTTAGTGGTTTAAAATCTATTTGCATTTTTAGAACTAATGAATTGTGATCTGATAGGGGACATGGGATTATTGAGAAAGAAGCAATGTTTTTGAAGATCTTGAGAAATGTATATTTTATCTACTCTAGTTTGAGTACCAAATCTATAGTCTTGGTGAAAGAATAATAATGAGTTATCTATAACATTAAAGGCATCTATCAATTTTAAAGATTCGGACCATCTTTTTAATAGTTTTGCAGTAGCTGTTAAATGTGGAGATTTTTTATTAGTAGTTTCAGAAGTATCAGTAATACAATTAAAATCCCCTCCTACCACTAGATTACTTTTAGATATATTTATAATTTGATCTAGATGTTTCTTAACTGTTCCCATCCCAATACCAGGAAACCAGTATAGGTTTACTAGAGTCCACAATCTATTATTATACTTTAAGATGACTATAGCTATAAGACTGTCATTATCTACATATTTATGTATTACTTCAGGGATTAGGGAATTTGTTCTCCATAAAATTGTTACTCCCCTCTTCTTAGGTTTAAATTTAGAGCATGCTACGGTCATATAATCACTTGGGTCCCATATGAAATTATCACCATTTTTGAAATGGCTTTCCTGTAGAAGAATTATTTGAGTTCTATTTAACTTTAGGTATCTTAATAAGTTAGATCTTTTACTTGGACTATTTAGGCCATTAATGGTTAAAGATAATAAAGAAAGGTCCATATCAAACTATTCTGAAGAAGCGTTTGAAGTGCCATTATCTTTACCTGGACCTTCCACTCCTCTAATAGTAAAATTATTAATTTGTAAACATTCATCAATCCCAGTAAAGCATGTTATCACTAAAGTAATCATCATGTTTAAGTCAGACTTGGAAAAACTAATTAACATCTGAAAAACTAAAGTAAATAATGAAATTAAACTAATTTGAACATTAATCCCTACCCACAATGGAATGAAATCCATTCCTAGTCCAACAGATAGACACATCTGTAGAACTATCACTCTAGCTTCCATTTTCCATTCACTAGAGCTCCATATATACAATATTAAATATTAAAGGAGTCCATTAAACTACTATTATTGTGTTTTAAAGCATTCATTAGCAGAAAGAATTGTTATATACATTAACAACTACATGCTGACCCTCTGTACTTATAAACATATGAATTCTACTATACAGATCATTAAACTAATTCAATTTGTTTGTATCATCATATGTTTCCATATTGGAAATAGTAATCATTTGTTTGAAGCACACAAGTTATTTAAAATCATAAACACAAAGACATGCAGCAAATAACCTAGATTTTGATGATTATTACTTCCTGTAGCAGACATGCTTACATTTTCAGATACTGTGCATTAAAACTAAAAGAGACTATATAAATTATATCACAACATAATATAACCATTAATTTTATTATGCTTTAGCAGTCATATAAATTATGTAATGAAAGGCTTTCAAAGGAAGTGAATGTAGTTATATTTACAAAGTGATTTACAACATAACAGTACCGTGTATATGATTCCAGATGTTTGCAGTATTCTGAATGCTTAGTTCACTTAATGTTATATTTGTTACATATGCTACAAGTATTAAACTTTTTTAAGCATTTTATTCTCATTTATGAGATAAAACTAATTAAAGATTTATCTTCTGTTTCCATGAAAGGTATGTTTGTGCTTAAAACTAGGAGTTCTTCTTCTTCTTCTTCTTTCAGCTTTTCCCGGTTAGGGGTCGCCACAGCAGATCACCTGTCCGCTCATGATTGGCAGTGGAGTTTTACATTGTCGAGTTGCCAGCCCGGCGCCCAACCTTCCACAGAAGGTACACACACAAACACACACACACACACACACACACACACACGCACTCACACCTAGGCCCAATTCAGAGTGTCCAATCCACCTGCAGCATGTCTTTGGGATGTGGGAGGAAACCGGAGCACCCGGAGGAAACCCACGCGACCACAGGGAGGACATGCAGACTCCACACAAAAGGCACCCCAGGCGAGGATCGAACCGGAGAACCTCTTGCTGTGAAGTGACAATGCTAACCACTGCACCACCGTGGCCGCCCTGTGCTTAAAACTAGGAGTTAATCCAATCAAATCCTTCCCTGCTCGTTGCTATGACAATAATAGACATCTCAACAGCTTAAGAAAAGCTGATAACAGTACATGTAGCTCGTGCAACCCGCAGTCTTTATATCTTCATTTTTAAACCCACAAGCTCTTATTTCCCCGCTCGAACATTTCACTGAGAGTAAACAACCAGTTAAAAATTTCCCCCCTTTGCACTTCTATCTCCCTCATGGCAAGCTCAATACATTCTTTACCAAAGGGCCATTGAGTAAGACACCGCATACACCGCAGAACAAGCCATCATCCCCTCCCAAAACCAGAACACACACAGTCCTGTAACCCAAGCAAACAAGCGATGACATAGTTTCAAGCTTAACAGTAAAGATGCCATTTCTTTGATTATTCCTTTTTCTCTGAGGTACGGTGATCTTGGAATTGGTATATATATGTTTGGGGGGACTTGCCCACCTGCAAAAAAGAAGTTTAAAGGAGAGGAGTGATTTTCTAAATTCGCTCTTCTTCTGTGTTTTCAGCAAATTTTTTCAGCCTGCCAGCACTCACCATTTTGAGTGTCAACATTTCAGTAGGTAGCTCTTTAAAACACTTAATAAGCCCTAAAAATGAAAATAAGTACATATGCCCCACAGATAAAAACTGGTTTTCGATTAAACAACTTTAAAAACAGGAAAAAAAAAGTGCACTCCTGTTTTAAAAGTACAGTCAAGTTTAATGACAGTCCATTAAAACACAAACTCTGAGCTAAAAAATAACTTTCCTAAACAGGAAAATATAATAAAACAACAATTTTAACAAGTGGAAGGTTTTCCTTCAAAGGGCACTTATTTGCCCAGCAATGAAACAGCTCAAGCCGACCACTGATCCTCTAAAGCCTGCAGAGGTGAGCTCTCTAAGACAGCAGGAAAACTCTGAAGGGATTGGCACCCAAACCTGTCTTTTTAGTCAGCTCAGTTAGAGCTGACTGATGGTTTAGACACATGGAAGATTCCCTGAAGCTCTGGAAGCTGATCAGCTCTTATATCATTAGCAGGCTGTAACCCATATAGCTAAGGCTACTAGAGCAGTGATCAATATGATGAACATCTGGAGACAGTAAGTGGTGAAGAACTTTTAATGTCTGAATCACTGCTAACATTTCTTTGACGTTAATGTGCTTTGTAGCATCTAAAGGACCCCATTTGCTTCACACTAAAACTCCCGTGGACCCAGCTCCCCATGTAAAATCTAATGAGTCCATCTGAACTGACTGAACTGGGGTCTAGAGGGAGAAGGGCAGGTATGGATTGAGAGACGTGATCCTTCCATCACTGCAACTCTTGTTTCACAAAATCCAGAAATGGTATGTGGAACTCTAAGGGAAGGAGGTGCTGGGTCCAACATTTTTTTTAAGTACCACTGAATCTTTCTCATGGAGATTCTGGCCAATGGTGTCATGAGGATTAATGATGTCATGAGATCTAAAGTTCTAAGCAGTTCTTGCAGAGGCCATTTCATGAACAGAGTAATCCCTGAAAATGTTCTAACAGTTAGGACTTTGTCTTCTGGTATACAAGGCCATACTTTTTTTCTGTGTCTATCATGTACCTCAGGAAGGCAATTTTTTTGAGGGTGAGAGACGGGACTTTATTAGGTTTGACATGAAGTTGGGCACAACTGGAATGCTATGATCGGCATCCTTCAAGTGTAAAATCATCATGAAAAAGTTGTCTGGAAGAAGGGATAGGACCAACTGTTGGGTGAGCATTCTGAATTTGAGCACTTTCAGAAAGGTATTTAGGTACAACACATCTAACATTAGTCTCCATGGTAGCTCCTTTTCATGTTCCAAAAAGACTCTGGTGTAAAATCCTTTTCCCTTTTTGTGGTGCAGGAAGTAGTTTTATGACTCCTGCTTGCAAGTTGTGAAGTAGTACTGGAGAGAACAGGTGTGTCTGGTCTGGCAGGTGGGATGGATTTTCTGTCTCTGCTAAGAATTCTCAGCCCCCGCTCATCTGAGAGTATTTGTGGCCAGGGAGGAGCGACAAGAGGAAGGAATGAAATGCCCTGAGTCTTGGCATACTCATTCTTTAATAGGGGAATTATCTTTTTTGGGAAAGAACCCCTTATGCTATGGGTTTGGAAGCATTTTGTTCATGCCATTTCTTCTTGGTACCCCGACTTTTGTTAGGCTGGAATTTTGTTTGTTCTGTCCTTTGAAGCTGGATGCTTTGTTAGGGGAGAACCTGGGAATAAGAAACATTATCAATGCCTCATGTATCAATTTACTTCAATTATGCCATTATCTGAAAAAATGGGTAGCAGCAGGACCACACAAATTCAGAACTTAAACAAGCATTCAAAATCTCATTTTTTCAATCCTCAAAAAATGCTGTTTATATAACTAAGCATACCTTCTCAATACAACAGAAGCATTTGCATTTCTAGAAATAGTGTAAGC